>NC_080710.1:35050868-35113368 GCF_019097595.1 Hemibagrus wyckioides | reverse complement strand
ATTAGATTAGTGTGTGTTAGATTAGTGTGTATTAGATTAGTGTGTGTTAGATTAGTGTGTATTAGATTAGTGTGGGTGTGTGTTATATTAGTGTGTATTAGATTAGTGTGTATTAGATTAGTGTGTATTAGATTAGTGTGGGTGTGTGTTATATTAGTGTGTATTAGATTGGTGTGGGTGTGTGTTAGATTAGTGTGTGTTATATTAGTGTGTATTAGATTGGTGTAGGTGTGTGTTATATTAGTGTGTATTAGATTAGTGTGTGTTAGATTAGTGTGTATTAGATTAGTGTGGGTGTGTGTTATATTAGTGTGTATTAGATTAGTGTGTATTAGATTAGTGTGTATTAGATTAGTGTGGGTGTGTGTTATATTAGTGTGTATTAGATTAGTGTGGGTGTGTGTTATATTAGTGTGTGTTAGATTAGTGTGTGTTATATTAGTGTGTATTAGATTAGTGTGGGTGTGTGTTATATTAGTGTGTATTAGATTAGTGTGGGTGTGTGTTATATTAGTGTGTATTAGATTAGTGTGTGTTAGATTAGTGTGTATTAGATTAGTGTGTGTGTGTGTTATATTAGTGTGTATTAGATTAGTGTGTGTTATATTAGTGTGTATTAGATTAGTGTGTGTGTGTGTTATATTAGTGTGTATTAGATTAGTGTGTGTTATATTAGTGTGTATTAGATTAGTGTGTGTTATATTAGTGTGTATTAGATTAGTGTGGGTGTGTGTTATATTAGTGTGTATTAGATTAGTGTGGGTGTGTGTTATATTAGTGTGTGTTAGATTAGTGTGTGTTAGATTAGTGTGTGTTAGATTAGTGTGTATTAGATTAGTGTGTATTAGATTAGTGTGGGTGTGTGTTATATTAGTGTGTATTAGATTAGTGTGTGTTAGATTAGTGTGTATTAGATTAGTGTGGGTGTGTGTTATATTAGTGTGTGTTAGATTAGTGTGTATTAGATTAGTGTGTGTTAGATTACTGTGTATTAGATTAGTGTGGGTGTGTGTTATATTAGTGTGTATTAGATTGGTGTGGGTGTGTGTTAGATTAGTGTGTATTAGATTAGTGTGGGTGTGTGTTATATTAGTGTGTATTAGATTAGTGTGGGTGTGTGTTATATTAGTGTGTGTTAGATTAGTGTGTATTAGATTAGTGTGTATTAGATTAGTGTGTGTTAGATTAGTGTGTATTAGATTAGTGTGTGTTAGATTAGTGTGTATTAGATTAGTGTGGGTGTGTGTTATATTAGTGTGTATTAGATTAGTGTGTATTAGATTAGTGTGTATTAGATTAGTGTGGGTGTGTGTTATATTAGTGTGTATTAGATTGGTGTGGGTGTGTGTTAGATTAGTGTGTGTTATATTAGTGTGTATTAGATTGGTGTGGGTGTGTGTTATATTAGTGTGTATTAGATTAGTGTGTGTTAGATTAGTGTGTATTAGATTAGTGTGTGTGTGTGTTATATTAGTGTGTATTAGATTAGTGTGTGTTAGATTAGTGTGTATTAGATTAGTGTGTGTGTGTGTTATATTAGTGTGTATTAGATTAGTGTGGGTGTGTGTTATATTAGTGTGTATTAGATTAGTGTGTGTTAGATTAGTGTGTATTAGATTAGTGTGTGTGTGTGTTAGATTAGTGTGTATTAGATTAGTGTGTGTGTGTGTTATATTAGTGTGTGTTAGATTAGTGTGGGTGTGTGTTATATTAGTGTGTATTAGATTAGTGTGTGTTAGATTAGTGTGTATTAGATTAGTGTGGGTGTGTGTTATATTAGTGTGTGTTAGATTAGTGTGTATTAGATTAGTGTGTGTTAGATTAGTGTGTGTTAGATTAGTGTGTGTTAGATTAGTGTGTATTAGATTAGTGTGTATTAGATTAGTGTGGGTGTGTGTTATATTAGTGTGTATTAGATTAGTGTGTGTTAGATTAGTGTGGGTGTGTGTTATATTAGTGTGTATTAGATTAGTGTGTGTTAGATTAGTGTGTATTAGATTAGTGTGGGTGTGTGTTATATTAGTGTGTATTAGATTAGTGTGTGTTAGATTAGTGTGTATTAGATTAGTGTGGGTGTGTGTTATATTAGTGTGTATTAGATTAGTGTGTATTAGATTAGTGTGTATTAGATTAGTGTGGGTGTGTGTTATATTAGTGTGTATTAGATTGGTGTGGGTGTGTGTTAGATTAGTGTGTGTTATATTAGTGTGTATTAGATTGGTGTGGGTGTGTGTTATATTAGTGTGTATTAGATTAGTGTGTGTTAGATTAGTGTGTATTAGATTAGTGTGGGTGTGTGTTATATTAGTGTGTATTAGATTAGTGTGGGTGTGTGTTAGATTAGTGTGTATTAGATTAGTGTGTGTGTGTGTTATATTAGTGTGTATTAGATTAGTGTGTGTTATATTAGTGTGTATTAGATTAGTGTGTGTTAGATTAGTGTGTATTAGATTAGTGTGGGTGTGTGTTAGATTAGTGTGTATTAGATTAGTGTGTGTGTGTGTTATATTAGTGTGTATTAGATTAGTGTGTGTTAGATTAGTGTGTGTTAGATTAGTGTGTATTAGATTAGTGTGTATTAGATTAGTGTGTGTTAGATTAGTGTGTGTTATATTAGTGTGTATTAGATTAGTGTGGGTGTGTGTTATATTAGTGTGTATTAGATTAGTGTGTGTTAGATTAGTGTGTATTAGATTAGTGTGGGTGTGTGTTATATTAGTGTGTATTAGATTAGTGTGGGTGTGTGTTATATTAGTGTGTATTAGATTAGTGTGGGTGTGTGTTATATTAGTGTGTATTAGATTAGTGTGTGTTATATTAGTGTGTATTAGATTAGTGTGGGTGTGTGTTATATTAGTGTGTATTAGATTAGTGTGTGTTAGATTAGTGTGTATTAGATTAGTGTGGGTGTGTGTTATATTAGTGTGTGTTAGATTAGTATGTGTTATATTAGTGTGTATTAGATTAGTGTGGGTGTGTGTTATATTAGTGTGTATTAGATTAGTGTGTGTTAGATTAGTGTGTATTAGATTAGTGTGTGTGTGTGTTATATTAGTGTGTATTAGATTAGTGTGTGTTATATTAGTGTGTATTAGATTAGTGTGTGTTAGATTAGTGTGTATTAGATTAGTGTGGGTGTGTGTTATATTAGTGTGTGTTAGATTAGTGTGTATTAGATTAGTGTGTATTAGATTAGTGTGTGTTAGATTAGTGTGTGTTAGATTAGTGTGTATTAGATTAGTGTGTATTAGATTAGTGTGGGTGTGTGTTATATTAGTGTGTATTAGATTAGTGTGTGTTAGATTAGTGTGGGTGTGTGTTATATTAGTGTGTATTAGATTAGTGTGTGTTAGATTAGTGTGTATTAGATTAGTGTGGGTGTGTGTTATATTAGTGTGTATTAGATTAGTGTGTGTTAGATTAGTGTGTATTAGATTAGTGTGGGTGTGTGTTATATTAGTGTGTATTAGATTAGTGTGTGTTAGATTAGTGTGTATTAGATTAGTGTGGGTGTGTGTTATATTAGTGTGTATTAGATTAGTGTGGGTGTGTGTTAGATTAGTGTGTATTAGATTAGTGTGTGTGTGTGTTATATTAGTGTGTATTAGATTAGTGTGTGTTATATTAGTGTGTATTAGATTAGTGTGTGTTAGATTAGTGTGTATTAGATTAGTGTGGGTGTGTGTTATATTAGTGTGTATTAGATTAGTGTGGGTGTGTGTTATATTAGTGTGTGTTAGATTAGTGTGTGTTAGATTAGTGTGTATTAGATTAGTGTGTGTTAGATTAGTGTGTGTTAGATTAGTGTGTATTAGATTAGTGTGTATTAGATTAGTGTGTGTTAGATTAGTGTGTGTTAGATTAGTGTGTATTAGATTAGTGTGTGTTAGATTAGTGTGTATTAGATTAGTGTGGGTGTGTGTTATATTAGTGTGTATTAGATTAGTGTGGGTGTGTGTTAGATTAGTGTGTGTTAGATTAGTGTGTATTAGATTAGTGTGTGTTAGATTAGTGTGTGTTAGATTAGTGTGTGTTATATTAGTGTGTATTAGATTAGTGTGTGTTAGATTAGTGTGGGTGTGTGTTATATTAGTGTGTGTTATATTAGTGTGTATTAGATTAGTGTGTGTTAGATTAGTGTGTGTTAGATTAGTGTGTGTTATATTAGTGTGTATTAGATTAGTGTGTGTTAGATTAGTGTGTGTTAGATTAGTGTGTGTTATATTAGTGTGTATTAGATTGGTGTGGGTGTGTGTTATATTAGTGTGTATTAGATTAGTGTGTGTTAGATTAGTGTGTATTAGATTAGTGTGGGTGTGTGTTATATTAGTGTGTATTAGATTAGTGTGGGTGTGTGTTAGATTAGTGTGTATTAGATTAGTGTGTGTGTGTGTTATATTAGTGTGTATTAGATTAGTGTGTGTTATATTAGTGTGTATTAGATTAGTGTGTGTTAGATTAGTGTGTATTAGATTAGTGTGGGTGTGTGTTATATTAGTGTGTATTAGATTAGTGTGGGTGTGTGTTATATTAGTGTGTGTTAGATTAGTGTGTGTTAGATTAGTGTGTATTAGATTAGTGTGTGTTAGATTAGTGTGTATTAGATTAGTGTGTATTAGATTAGTGTGTGTTAGATTAGTGTGTGTTAGATTAGTGTGTATTAGATTAGTGTGTGTTAGATTTGTGTGTATTAGATTAGTGTGGGTGTGTGTTATATTAGTGTGTGTTAGATTAGTGTGGGTGTGTGTTAGATTAGTGTGTGTTAGATTAGTGTGTATTAGATTAGTGTGTGTTAGATTAGTGTGTGTTAGATTAGTGTGTGTTATATTAGTGTGTATTAGATTAGTGTGTGTTAGATTAGTGTGTATTAGATTAGTGTGGGTGTGTGTTATATTAGTGTGTATTAGATTAGTGTGTGTTATATTAGTGTGTATTAGATTAGTGTGGGTGTGTGTTATATTAGTGTGTATTAGATTAGTGTGTGTTAGATTAGTGTGTATTAGATTAGTGTGGGTGTGTGTTATATTAGTGTGTATTAGATTAGTGTGTGTTATATTAGTGTGTATTAGATTAGTGTGGGTGTGTGTTATATTAGTGTGTATTAGATTAGTGTGTGTTAGATTAGTGTGTATTAGATTAGTGTGGGTGTGTGTTATATTAGTGTGTGTTAGATTAGTATGTGTTATATTAGTGTGTATTAGATTAGTGTGGGTGTGTGTTATATTAGTGTGTATTAGATTAGTGTGTGTTAGATTAGTGTGTATTAGATTAGTGTGTGTGTGTGTTATATTAGTGTGTATTAGATTAGTGTGTGTTATATTAGTGTGTATTAGATTAGTGTGTGTTAGATTAGTGTGTATTAGATTAGTGTGGGTGTGTGTTATATTAGTGTGTGTTAGATTAGTGTGTATTAGATTAGTGTGTATTAGATTAGTGTGTGTTAGATTAGTGTGTGTTAGATTAGTGTGTGTTAGATTAGTGTGTATTAGATTAGTGTGTATTAGATTAGTGTGGGTGTGTGTTATATTAGTGTGTATTAGATTAGTGTGTGTTAGATTAGTGTGGGTGTGTGTTATATTAGTGTGTATTAGATTAGTGTGTGTTAGATTAGTGTGTATTAGATTAGTGTGGGTGTGTGTTATATTAGTGTGTATTAGATTAGTGTGTGTTAGATTAGTGTGTATTAGATTAGTGTGGGTGTGTGTTATATTAGTGTGTATTAGATTAGTGTGTGTTAGATTAGTGTGTATTAGATTAGTGTGGGTGTGTGTTATATTAGTGTGTATTAGATTAGTGTGGGTGTGTGTTAGATTAGTGTGTATTAGATTAGTGTGTGTGTGTGTTATATTAGTGTGTATTAGATTAGTGTGTGTTATATTAGTGTGTATTAGATTAGTGTGTGTTAGATTAGTGTGTATTAGATTAGTGTGGGTGTGTGTTATATTAGTGTGTATTAGATTAGTGTGGGTGTGTGTTATATTAGTGTGTGTTAGATTAGTGTGTGTTAGATTAGTGTGTATTAGATTAGTGTGTGTTAGATTAGTGTGTGTTAGATTAGTGTGTATTAGATTAGTGTGTATTAGATTAGTGTGTGTTAGATTAGTGTGTGTTAGATTAGTGTGTATTAGATTAGTGTGTGTTAGATTAGTGTGTATTAGATTAGTGTGGGTGTGTGTTATATTAGTGTGTATTAGATTAGTGTGGGTGTGTGTTAGATTAGTGTGTGTTAGATTAGTGTGTATTAGATTAGTGTGTGTTAGATTAGTGTGTGTTAGATTAGTGTGTGTTATATTAGTGTGTATTAGATTAGTGTGTGTTAGATTAGTGTGGGTGTGTGTTATATTAGTGTGTGTTATATTAGTGTGTATTAGATTAGTGTGTGTTAGATTAGTGTGTGTTAGATTAGTGTGTGTTATATTAGTGTGTATTAGATTAGTGTGTGTTAGATTAGTGTGTGTTAGATTAGTGTGTGTTATATTAGTGTGTATTAGATTGGTGTGGGTGTGTGTTATATTAGTGTGTATTAGATTAGTGTGTGTTAGATTAGTGTGTATTAGATTAGTGTGGGTGTGTGTTATATTAGTGTGTATTAGATTAGTGTGTGTGTGTGTTATATTAGTGTGTATTAGATTAGTGTGTGTTATATTAGTGTGTATTAGATTAGTGTGTGTTAGATTAGTGTGTATTAGATTAGTGTGGGTGTGTGTTATATTAGTGTGTATTAGATTAGTGTGGGTGTGTGTTAGATTAGTGTGTGTTAGATTAGTGTGTATTAGATTAGTGTGTGTTAGATTAGTGTGTATTAGATTAGTGTGTATTAGATTAGTGTGTGTTAGATTAGTGTGTGTTAGATTAGTGTGTATTAGATTAGTGTGTGTTAGATTTGTGTGTATTAGATTAGTGTGGGTGTGTGTTATATTAGTGTGTGTTAGATTAGTGTGGGTGTGTGTTAGATTAGTGTGTGTTAGATTAGTGTGTATTAGATTAGTGTGTGTTAGATTAGTGTGTGTTAGATTAGTGTGTGTTATATTAGTGTGTATTAGATTAGTGTGTGTTAGATTAGTGTGTATTAGATTAGTGTGGGTGTGTGTTATATTAGTGTGTGTTAGATTAGTGTGTATTAGATTAGTGTGGGTGTGTGTTATATTAGTGTGTGTTAGATTAGTGTGTATTAGATTAGTGTGTATTAGATTAGTGTGTATTAGATTGGTGTGGGTGTGTGTTATATTAGTGTGTGTTAGATTAGTGTGTATTAGATTAGTGTGGGTGTGTGTTATATTAGTGTGTATTAGATTAGTGTGTATTAGATTAGTGTTGGTGTGTGTTATATTAGTGTGTATTAGATTAGTGTGTATTAGATTAGTGTGTATTAGATTAGTGTGTATTAGATTGGTGTGGGTGTGTGTTATATTAGTGTGTGTTAGATTAGTGTGTATTAGATTAGTGTGTATTAGATTAGTGTGTGTTAGATTAGTGTGTGTTAGATTAGTGTGTGTTATATTAGTGTGTGTTAGATTAGTGTGTGTTAGATTAGTGTGTATTAGATTAGTGTGGGTGTGTGTTATATTAGTGTGTATTAGATTAGTGTGTGTTAGATTAGTGTGGGTGTGTGTTATATTAGTGTGTATTAGATTAGTGTGTGTTAGATTAGTGTGTATTAGATTAGTGTGTATTAGATTAGTGTGGGTGTGTGTTATATTAGTGTGTATTAGATTGGTGTGGGTGTGTGTTAGATTAGTGTGTGTTATATTAGTGTGTATTAGATTGGTGTGGGTGTGTGTTATATTAGTGTGTATTAGATTAGTGTGTGTTAGATTAGTGTGTATTAGATTAGTGTGGGTGTGTGTTATATTAGTGTGTATTAGATTAGTGTGGGTGTGTGTTATATTAGTGTGTGTTAGATTAGTGTGTGTTATATTAGTGTGTATTAGATTAGTGTGGGTGTGTGTTATATTAGTGTGTATTAGATTAGTGTGGGTGTGTGTTAGATTAGTGTGTGTTATATTAGTGTGTATTAGATTAGTGTGGGTGTGTGTTATATTATTGTGTGTTAGATTAGTGTGTATTAGATTAGTGTGTATTAGATTAGTGTGTGTGTGTGTTATATTAGTGTGTATTAGTGTGTGTTATATTAGTGTGTATTAGATTAGTGTGTGTTATATTAGTGTGTATTAGATTAGTGTGGGTGTGTGTTATATTAGTGTGTATTAGATTAGTGTGGGTGTGTGTTATATTAGTGTGTATTAGATTAGTGTGTGTTAGATTAGTGTGTATTAGATTAGTGTGTGTGTGTGTTATATTAGTGTGTATTAGATTAGTGTGTGTTATATTAGTGTGTATTAGATTAGTGTGTGTTATATTAGTGTGTATTAGATTAGTGTGGGTGTGTGTTATATTAGTGTGTATTAGATTAGTGTGGGTGTGTGTTATATTAGTGTGTGTTAGATTAGTGTGTATTAGATTAGTGTGTGTTAGATTAGTGTGTGTTAGATTAGTGTGTATTAGATTAGTGTGTATTAGATTAGTGTGGGTGTGTGTTATATTAGTGTGTATTAGATTAGTGTGTGTTAGATTAGTGTGGGTGTGTGTTATATTAGTGTGTATTAGATTAGTGTGTGTTAGATTAGTGTGTATTAGATTAGTGTGGGTGTGTGTTATATTAGTGTGTATTAGATTAGTGTGTATTAGATTAGTGTGTATTAGATTAGTGTGGGTGTGTGTTATATTAGTGTGTATTAGATTAGTGTGTGTTAGATTAGTGTGTATTAGATTAGTGTGGGTGTGTGTTATATTAGTGTGTGTTAGATTAGTGTGTATTAGATTAGTGTGTATTATATTAGTGTGTATTAGATTAGTGTGGGTGTGTGTTATATTAGTGTGTATTAGATTAGTGTGTATTAGATTAGTGTGTATTAGATTAGTGTGGGTGTGTGTTATATTAGTGTGTGTTAGATTAGTGTGTATTAGATTAGTGTGTATTAGATTAGTGTGGGTGTGTGTTATATTAGTGTGTGTTAGATTAGTGTGTATTAGATTAGTGTGTATTAGATTAGTGTGTATTAGATTAGTGTGGGTGTGTGTTATATTAGTGTGTGTTAGATTAGTGTGTATTAGATTAGTGTGGGTGTGTGTTATATTAGTGTGTGTTAGATTAGTGTGTATTAGATTAGTGTGTATTAGATTAGTGTGTATTAGATTGGTGTGGGTGTGTGTTATATTAGTGTGTGTTAGATTAGTGTGTATTAGATTAGTGTGGGTGTGTGTTATATTAGTGTGTATTAGATTAGTGTGTGTTAGATTAGTGTGTATTAGATTAGTGTGGGTGTGTGTTATATTAGTGTGTATTAGATTAGTGTGTATTAGATTAGTGTGGGTGTGTGTTATATTAGTGTTTGTTAGATTAGTGTGTATTAGATTAGTGTGGGTGTGTGTTATATTAGTGTGTGTTAGATTAGTGTGTATTAGATTAGTGTGTATTAGATTAGTGTGTATTAGATTAGTGTGTATTAGATTAGTGTGGGTGTGTGTTATATTAGTGTGTGTTAGATTAGTGTGTATTAGATTAGTGTGGGTGTGTGTTATATTAGTGTGTGTTAGATTAGTGTGTATTAGATTAGTGTGTATTAGATTAGTGTGTATTAGATTGGTGTGGGTGTGTGTTATATTAGTGTGTGTTAGATTAGTGTGTATTAGATTAGTGTGGGTGTGTGTTATATCAGTGTGTATTAGATTAGTGTGTGTTAGATTAGTGTGTATTAGATTAGTGTGGGTGTGTGTTATATTAGTGTGTATTAGATTAGTGTGTATTAGATTAGTGTGGGTGTGTGTTATATTAGTGTGTGTTAGATTAGTGTGTATTAGATTAGTGTGGGTGTGTGTTATATTAGTGTGTGTTAGATTAGTGTGTATTAGATTAGTGTGTATTAGATTGGTGTGGGTGTGTGTTATATTAGTGTGTGTTAGATTAGTGTGTATTAGATTAGTGTGGGTGTGTGTTATATTAGTGTGTGTTAGATTAGTGTGTATTAGATTAGTGTGTATTAGATTAGTGTGTATTAGATTGGTGTGGGTGTGTGTTATATTAGTGTGTGTTATATTAGTGTGTATTAGATTAGTGTGGGTGTGTGTTATATTAGTGTGTATTAGATTAGTGTGGGTGTGTGTTATATTAGTGTGTATTAGATTAGTGTGTGTGTGTGTTATATTAGTGTGTATTAGATTAGTGTGTATTAGATTAGTGTGGGTGTGTGTTATATTAGTGTGTATTAGATTAGTGTGTGTTATATTAGTGTGTATTAGATTAGTGTGGGTGTGTGTTATATTAGTGTGTATTAGATTAGTGTGTGTTAGATTAGTGTGTGTTATATTAGTGTGTATTAGATTAGTGTGTGTTATATTAGTGTGTATTAGATTAGTGTGGGTGTGTGTTATATTAGTGTGTATTAGATTAGTGTGGGTGTGTGTTATATTAGTGTGTGTTAGATTAGTGTGTGTTATATTAGTGTGTATTAGATTAGTGTGGGTGTGTGTTATATTAGTGTGTATTAGATTGGTGTGGGTGTGTGTTAGATTAGTGTGTATTAGATTAGTGTGGGTGTGTGTTATATTAGTGTGTGTTAGATTAGTGTGTATTAGATTAGTGTGTATTAGATTAGTGTGTGTTAGATTAGTGTGTATTAGATTAGTGTGTGTTAGATTAGTGTATTAGATTAGTGTGGGTGTGTGTTATATTAGTGTGTATTAGATTAATGTGTATTAGATTAGTGTGTATTAGATTAGTGTGGGTGTGTGTTATATTAGTGTGTATTAGATTAGTGTGTGTTATATTAGTGTGTATTAGATTGGTGTAGGTGTGTGTTATATTAGTGTGTATTAGATTAGTGTGTGTTAGATTAGTGTGTATTAGATTAGTGTGTGATTAGTGTGTTATATTAGTGTGTGTTAGATTAGTGTGTGTTAGATTAGTGTGTGTTAGATTAGTGTGTATTAGATTAGTGTGTATTAGATTAGTGTGGGTGTGTGTTATATTAGTGTGTGTTATATTAGTGTGTATTAGATTGGTGTAGGTGTGTGTTATATTAGTGTGTATTAGATTAGTGTGTGTTAGATTAGTGTGTATTAGATTAGTGTGTGATTAGTGTGTTATATTAGTGTGTGTTAGATTAGTGTGTGTTAGATTAGTGTGTGTTAGATTAGTGTGTATTAGATTAGTGTGTATTAGATTAGTGTGGGTGTGTGTTATATTAGTGTGTATTAGATTAGTGTGTGTTAGATTAGTGTGTATTAGATTAGTGTGGGTGTGTGTTATATTAGTGTGTGTTAGATTAGTGTGTATTAGATTAGTGTGTATTAGATTAGTGTGTGTTAGATTAGTGTGTATTAGATTAGTGTGTGTTAGATTAGTGTGTATTAGATTAGTGTGGGTGTGTGTTATATTAGTGTGTGTTATATTAGTGTGTATTAGATTGGTGTGGGTGTGTGTTATATTAGTGTGTATTAGATTAGTGTGTGTTAGATTAGTGTGTATTAGATTAGTGTGGGTGTGTGTTATATTAGTGTGTATTAGATTAGTGTGGGTGTGTGTTATATTAGTGTGTGTTAGATTAGTGTGTATTAGATTAGTGTATATTAGATTAGTGTGTGTTAGATTAGTGTGTATTAGATTAGTGTGTGTTAGATTAGTGTGTATTAGATTAGTGTGGGTGTGTGTTATATTAGTGTGTATTAGATTAGTGTGTATTAGATTAGTGTGTATTAGATTAGTGTGTATTAGATTAGTGTGGGTGTGTGTTATATTAGTGTGTATTAGATTAGTGTGGGTGTGTGTTATATTAGTGTGTATTAGATTAGTGTGGGTGTGTGTTATATTAGTGTGTATTAGATTGGTGTGGGTGTGTGTTAGATTAGTGTGTGTTATATTAGTGTGTATTAGATTGGTGTAGGTGTGTGTTATATTAGTGTGTATTAGATTGGTGTGGGTGTGTGTTAGATTAGTGTGTGTTATATTAGTGTGTATTAGATTGGTGTGGGTGTGTGTTATATTAGTGTGTATTAGATTGGTGTGGGTGTGTGTTAGATTAGTGTGTGTTATATTAGTGTGTATTAGATTGGTGTAGGTGTGTGTTATATTAGTGTGTATTAGATTAGTGTGTGTTAGATTAGTGTGTATTAGATTAGTGTGGGTGTGTGTTATATTAGTGTGTATTAGATTAGTGTGTGTTATATTAGTGTGTATTAGATTAGTGTGGGTGTGTGTTATATTAGTGTGTATTAGATTAGTGTGGGTGTGTGTTATATTAGTGTGTATTAGATTAGTGTGTGTTAGATTAGTGTGTATTAGATTAGTGTGTGTGTGTGTGTTATATTAGTGTGTATTAGATTAGTGTGGGTGTGTGTTATATTAGTGTGTGTTAGATTAGTGTGTGTTATATTAGTGTGTATTAGATTAGTGTGGGTGTGTGTTATATTAGTGTGTATTAGATTAGTGTGTGTTAGATTAGTGTGTATTAGATTAGTGTGTGTGTGTGTTATATTAGTGTGTATTAGATTAGTGTGTGTTATATTAGTGTGTATTAGATTAGTGTGTGTTAGATTAGTGTGTATTAGATTAGTGTGGGTGTGTGTTATATTAGTGTGTGTTAGATTAGTGTGTATTAGATTAGTGTGTGTTAGATTAGTGTGTGTTAGATTAGTGTGTATTAGATTAGTGTGTATTAGATTAGTGTGGGTGTGTGTTATATTAGTGTGTATTAGATTAGTGTGTGTTAGATTAGTGTGGGTGTGTGTTATATTAGTGTGTATTAGATTAGTGTGTGTTAGATTAGTGTGTATTAGATTAGTGTGTGTTAGATTAGTGTGTATTAGATTAGTGTGTATTAGATTAGTGTGTGTTAGATTAGTGTGTGTTAGATTAGTGTGTATTAGATTAGTGTGTATTAGATTAGTGTGTGTTAGATTAGTGTGGGTGTGTGTTATATTAGTGTGTGTTAGATTAGTGTGTATTAGATTGGTGTGGGTGTGTGTTATATTAGTGTGTGTTATATTAGTGTGTATTAGATTGGTGTGGGTGTGTGTTATATTAGTGTGTATTATATTAGTGTGGGTGTGTGTTATATTAGTGTGTATTAGATTAGTGTGTGTTATATTAGTGTGTATTAGATTAGTGTGGGTGTGTGTTATATTAGTGTGTATTAGATTAGTGTGGGTGTGTGTTATATTAGTGTGTATTAGATTAGTGTGGGTGTGTGTTATATTAGTGTGTATTAGATTAGTGTGTGTTAGATTAGTGTGTATTAGATTAGTGTGTGTTAGATTAGTGTGTATTAGATTAGTGTGTATTAGATTAGTGTGTGTTAGATTAGTGTGGGTGTGTGTTATATTAGTGTGTGTTAGATTAGTGTGTATTAGATTGGTGTGGGTGTGTGTTATATTAGTGTGTGTTATATTAGTGTGTATTAGATTGGTGTGGGTGTGTGTTATATTAGTGTGTATTATATTAGTGTGGGTGTGTGTTATATTAGTGTGTATTAGATTAGTGTGTGTTATATTAGTGTGTATTAGATTAGTGTGGGTGTGTGTTATATTAGTGTGTATTAGATTAGTGTGTGTTATATTAGTGTGTATTAGATTAGTGTGTGTTAGATTAGTGTGTATTAGATTAGTGTGTATTAGATTAGTGTGTGTTAGATTAGTGTGGGTGTGTGTTATATTAGTGTGTGTTAGATTAGTGTGTATTAGATTGGTGTGGGTGTGTGTTATATTAGTGTGTGTTATATTAGTGTGTATTAGATTGGTGTGGGTGTGTGTTATATTAGTGTGTGTTATATTAGTGTGTATTAGATTGGTGTGGGTGTGTGTTAGATTAGTGTGTGTTATATTAGTGTGTGTTAGATTAGTGTGTATTAGATTAGTGTGGGTGTGTGTTATATTAGTGTGTATTAGATTAGTGTGGGTGTGTGTTATATTAGTGTGTGTTAGATTAGTGTGTATTAGATTAGTGTGTATTAGATTAGTGTGTGTTAGATTAGTGTGTATTAGATTAGTGTGTATTAGATTAGTGTGTGTTAGATTAGTGTGTGTTAGATTAGTGTGTATTAGATTAGTGTGGGTGTGTGTTATATTAGTGTGTATTAGATTAGTGTGGGTGTGTGTTATATTAGTGTGTGTTAGATTAGTGTGTATTAGATTAGTGTGTATTAGATTAGTGTGTGTTAGATTAGTGTGTGTTAGATTAGTGTGTGTTAGATTAGTGTGTGTTAGATTAGTGTGGGTGTGTGTTATATTAGTGTGTATTAGATTAGTGTGGGTGTGTGTTATATTAGTGTGTGTTAGATTAGTGTGTATTAGATTAGTGTGTATTAGATTAGTGTGTGTTAGATTAGTGTGTATTAGATTAGTGTGTGTTAGATTAGTGTGTGTTAGATTAGTGTGGGTGTGTGTTATATTAGTGTGTGTTAGATTAGTGTGTATTAGATTAGTGTGTATTAGATTAGTGTGTGTTAGATTAGTGTGTATTAGATTAGTGTGTGTTAGATTAGTGTGTATTAGATTAGTGTGGGTGTGTGTTATGTTAGTGTGTGTTATATTAGTATGTGATTTATTAGTGTGTGTTATATTAGTGTGTTATATTAGTGTGTATTAGATTAGTGTGGGTATGTTATATTAGTGTGTTATATTAGTGTGTATTAGATTAGTGTGTATTAGATTAGTGTGTGTTAGATTAGTGTGTATTAGATTAGTGTGTATTAGATTAGTGTGTGTTAGATTAGTGTGTGTTAGATTAGTGTGGGTGTGTGTTATATTAGTGTGTATTAGATTAGTGTGGGTGTGTGTTATATTAGTGTGTGTTAGATTAGTGTGTGTTAGATTAGTGTGTATTAGATTAGTGTGTATTAGATTAGTGTGTGTTAGATTAGTGTGTGTTAGATTAGTGTGTGTTAGATTAGTGTGGGTGTGTGTTATATTAGTGTGTATTAGATTAGTGTGGGTGTGTGTTATATTAGTGTGTATTAGATTAGTGTGGGTGTGTGTTATATTAGTGTGTGTTAGATTAGTGTGTATTAGATTAGTGTGTATTAGATTAGTGTGTGTTAGATTAGTGTGTATTAGATTAGTGTGTGTTAGATTAGTGTGTGTTAGATTAGTGTGGGTGTGTGTTATATTAGTGTGTGTTAGATTAGTGTGTATTAGATTAGTGTGTATTAGATTAGTGTGTGTTAGATTAGTGTGTATTAGATTAGTGTGTATTAGATTAGTGTGTGTTAGATTAGTGTGTGTTAGATTAGTGTGGGTGTGTGTTATATTAGTGTGTATTAGATTAGTGTGGGTGTGTGTTATATTAGTGTGTATTAGATTAGTGTGGGTGTGTGTTATATTAGTGTGTGTTAGATTAGTGTGTATTAGATTAGTGTGTATTAGATTAGTGTGTGTTAGATTAGTGTGTGTTAGATTAGTGTGTGTTAGATTAGTGTGGGTGTGTGTTATATTAGTGTGTGTTAGATTAGTGTGTATTAGATTAGTGTGTATTAGATTAGTGTGTGTTAGATTAGTGTGTGTTAGATTAGTGTGTATTAGATTAGTGTGTGTTAGATTAGTGTGTGTTAGATTAGTGTGGGTGTGTGTTATATTAGTGTGTGTTAGATTAGTGTGTATTAGATTAGTGTGTATTAGATTAGTGTGTGTTAGATTAGTGTGTATTAGATTAGTGTGGGTGTGTGTTATGTTAGTGTGTGTTATATTAGTGTGTGTTATATTAGTGTGTGTTATGTTAGTGTGTGTTATATTAGTATGTGATTTATTAGTGTGTGTTATATTAGTGTGTTATATTAGTGTGTATTAGATTAGTGTGGGTATGTTATATTAGTGTGTTATATTAGTGTGTATTAGATTAGTGTGTATTATATTAGTGTGTATTAGATTAGTGTGTATTAGATTAGTGTGTGATGAATATCAGTTCTCTCACTGCTCTGTGGCTCTGATCTATAAACTGAGGACTTGTTCTACATGTACACTTTGATAAAAGGAACCCTGTGTGTGTGTGTGTGTATGTGTGTGTGTGTAGGATTTGGACTGGAGGCTACGTTCCTGTTGGTTGTTGGTTTTTCTCACTCTAAAGGAGTGGCCATCTCGTTCCTGGTCCTTGCTGTGGGCTTCAGTGGCTTCGCCATTTCAGGTAAAATCTCCAGTAAACCTGAGCAGAAGTGTGAGAGCATGCAGGTGATGTGAATAAACTGAATCTGGAGCTGAAAATGCAGATAATTAGCTTTAGAACCAGACTTTGAATAAATATAAATTTTTAGTGTCTAGGTGTTAAGGGTGTTAAAGTTAAGGGTGTTTAGGGCTGAAAGGTGTGTGTGTCTCTCTTCAGGGTTTAATGTGAATCATTTGGACATTGCTCCGCGTTATGCCAGCATCCTGATGGGCATCTCTAATGGCGTGGGCACTTTATCAGGCATGGTGTGTCCTCTCATAGTGGGAGCCATGACTAAACACAAGGTATACACACACACACACACACACACACTACATTTCTTGCATTCGGTTGGCAGACCCCCTTATTCAGAGCAACTTTATCTCATTATATACAACTGAGCAGTAGAGGGATAAGGGCCATGCTCATGGGGCTCAGCAGTGGCAGCTTGGTGGACCTGGAATTCACACTCAGAACCTTCTGATCAGTAATCCAACACCACATCCCCCAGTTACACAGACACTCATTCTGTTGGTCATATTTATAAGTAAAAAGTAATAAGTGTGTGTGTGTGTGTGTGTGTGTTCGTGTGAAACAGAGGCCAGCAGCAGGTTGTGCAGTGTTTTAAACCTCACTCCCATGCTGGAGACCCAGTTCGAGACCCTCTTGGAGCAGTGGCAAGTAGGACCCTGGGGGTGGTGTGTGTGTGTGTGTAAGTGTAAATGGATATATGAACTATAATACATTAAATAACACACATCAGAAGTCTCCGTATGTGTTTGGCTGATTAGCATGTTGGCTTAGAAACTAAGTAAGTGAGTAAGTTCTCAGTACCTGAGTCAGTGTAGGGTTCCTCCTCCATAATGGATGCTAGTCTGCTCCATATGGATGTTAGTCCGCTCCAGCATGGATCTACTGCTCCACTGAAGAACCTCCCCAATGCAATAAGACTCATTTGCTCTGATGTAAATTCCAACAAACTGAATGTGGAGTGCAGATCACACAGAAACAGCTGCTCAGTTCAGATGGGAACATTTCTGGTTCCTTCTCCTTCAGCAGGATGAATCTGATGGATTGTGCTCTGATTTTCTGTTACAGCTTCACCCATTAAGCACCGTGTGGATCAATGCTCCATCATTTTGTCACTCTTTTATTTTTATCTTTCACTCATTATAACACAAACACATACATTTCTCCACTGTCTGTCTGTCTGTCTCTCCGAATCTCTTTCCCCTTCTGTCTCGCGCTCTCTCCATCTCTCTTTAGACACGAGAGGAGTGGCAGTATGTGTTCCTCATTGCTTCCTTGGTTCATTATGGTGGTGTTATCTTCTATGGTCTGTAGTTCATACCTTCATTCCATCCTTTCATTTCTCTCATTTTCCTCGATCATGATGTCAGTGATGATGTCAGTAATGATGTCAATGATGATATAATGACAGTGATGTTACTTCTGCCGCAGGGATTTTTGCCTCTGGAGAGAAGCAGGATTGGGCGGAGCCAGAGAGAACGAGCGAGGAGAAGTGTGGGATTCTGGGAGAAGATGAGCTAGCCAATGAGACAGAGGAACTGTACAGAACAGGAAGCGGGGCATATGGGGCCACCGCCCACACACAGGACCAAAACAGGGGAGCTCTTGCTGGGGGAGGGGTCAGTTGGACCTCTGAGTGGAACAAAACAAAGGAATATGTTCAGCCAGATGGAATGAACAGCTACCTGTATGGAGGAGAGGAGGAGAGAGAGTTAAGATAGAGAGAGAGAGAGATGGAAGGGGGAAAGAGAGAGAGAGGGAGAGAATATATAGAGAGAGAAATAAAGAAAATATCTACAATGGAATTACATTTTTGTCTGAGGAGAAAAGTTGGGTTAATGCAACACAACTGAAGGAAAATTAAAATTGTGTGTATGTGTGTGTTATGATTTTAGCTAGGGATGATATTGTAATAATTACAATGTATAATAATTGGATCAATGTAACTTTTATCTGTAAACAATATCACAAGTTATTATTTTTTATTGTTAAGAAAATTTTCAGAATAACAAGTGTGTTTTCTCTCTTTTCTGTGTAAAGTATATTTACACTTCAAATATTAAAGAATTAAATTATGGATACAAGCACATTCTTGTATAGTTTATACACACACAAACACACAAGCACATGGATTCTTGCATAGTTTATACACACACACACACACACAAGCACATGGATTCTTGTATAGTTTATACACACACAAACACACAAGCACATGGATTCTTGTATAGTTTATACACACACACACACACACAAGCACATGGATTCTTGTATAGTTTATACACACACACACACAAGCACATGGATTCTTGTATAGTTTATACACACACACACACACACAAGCACATGGATTCTTGTATAGTTTATACACACACACACACACACAAGCACATGGATTCTTGTATAGTTTATACACACACACACACACAAGCACATGGATTCTTGTATAGTTTATACACACACACACACAAGCACATGGATTCTTGTATAGTTTATACACACACACACAAGCACATGGATTCTTGTATAGTTTATACACACACACACACACACACACAAGCACATGGATTCTTGTATAGTTTATACACACACACACACACATACAAGCACATGGATTCTTGTATAGTTTATACACACACACACAAGCACATGGATTCTTGTATAGTTTATACACACACACACACACATACAAGCACATGGATTCTTGTATAGTTTATACACACACACACACACATACAAGCACATGGATTCTTGTATAGTTTATACACACACACACACACAAGCACATGGATTCTTGTATAGTTTATACACACACACACACACATACAAGCACATGGATTCTTGTATAGTTTATACACACACACACACACAAGCACATGGATTCTTGTATAGTTTATACACACACACACACACAAGCACATGGATTCTTGTATAGTTTATACACACACACACACACAAGCACATGGATTCTTGTATAGTTTATACACACACACACACACAAGCACATGGATTCTTGTATAGTTTATACACACACACACACACAAGCACATGGATTCTTGTATAGTTTATACACACACACACAAGCACATGGATTCTTGTATAGTTTATACACACACACACACACAAGCACATGGATTCTTGTATAGTTTATACACACACACACACATACAAGCACATGGATTCTTGTATAGTTTATACACACACACACAAGCACATGGATTCTTGTATAGTTTATACACACACACACACACACACAAGCACATGGATTCTTGTATAGTTTATACACACACACACACACACACACACAAGCACATGGATTCTTGTATAGTTTATACACACACACACAAGCACATGGATTCTTGTATAGTTTATACACACACACACACACACACACACAAGCACATGGATTCTTGTATAGTTTATACACACACACACACACACACACAAGCACATGGATTCTTGTATAGTTTATACACACACACACACACACACACACACAAGCACATGGATAATTGTATAGTTTATGTCTTGTGAGGTTTTAGCCTGCATGACTGGACACAGGTGTGTGTTTGGCGTGTGATCTGTGACCTCGCTTCATTTCAGTCCATGGATTTGACCTGTCTCTGTTCTTAATGATTTAGAGGTAGACTTTGTTATACATACACAGTACTGTACAGTGAAACACTCCAGCTCTAACGGTCAGGGATAGAGAACAACAGATGGACAGTTATAGGGAAAAAAAGAACTAAGAGCGTTAGCCTTGGCGCAAACCATGCTGCCGAGTCATCACCCATGCACCCCGCTGTGAGGGCTCTAATGCCGGAGATGGGGGGTTACTACCTCCACCTAAGGCATCCAGACTTCCCCCTACAGACACTACACTGCTCTCACTAACACTAACCCTCTCTAGTGTCTGGATGCGCACCTCTAAAGCTAATATTTTCTCTGTCAGACAGCTAACTAGCGTACACTTATCACCAGTAAAATTAGCGCTAAAGACGAAGGAAGAATTACTAAACATCCTGCAGTTCACACACTGTACAAGCTGAAAGTTAGTCATACTGTATGATTACGTACCTTAAGTGAATTTGACCTGGATAATAAAGAGATCCGGAGAAGGTCCAGAGTGACTGTCCACAGTCTAATGTCTTAATAAGCTGCTGTCTCTCATCTGACTTAGCTGATCTACAGGAAACATGCAGATTTTAGGGAATGAGTACACAAGTTGATGATTTTGAAGAGGAACTTAGATAAATTAGTGTGTTTGTTATAAAGATAGTGGCCATCAACGGATGCGATGAGAATAATTGTGTACGTGAAAGTGGTGTTGCAGAGTTGGTACCGTCTATTAAGAACTGTGTGCATCCATTAGAGAAAAGTGAGTTTAAAGCAGTCCTTACTTGTTTGTGATTGATAATATATGTGCAGATTTAGAAATAATAATGAGAGTAATTGGTTCATAAATCCGCTCTGAAGAAATGATGACTAATAGTTTCTTGCTAGCAAACGATAACCATCATTATGGAATGCTAATACTCGATGTTAGTGGTTAGTTTGAGTGTTGTTTCTGTATCTTTTGATTTATATTCGTTCTGTACATATTCATATGTAAGAATGGTGATTCATAGCTTATAATTAGCCTGTTTAAGATGTGATGTGTTAGTTTTATGTTCAACTGACAGAACTGTTTCAACAATGGTTAAAGCTATGTGACATTCAGTATTTGTCTATTTGCAGCCACACACACACATACACCTATGCTGTGGAAGGTAAATCTACCATACTGCAACTGCTATACTGGCTAATGTTTGTGCTGCTGAAGAAAATACATTTAACTGTTAAAACTGATTCCTGCCTCCTGTCCTACGTTCTGACCGATGTTCCAAGGCGAGAACTATAGCCTCCTTAGCGCCTGTGGTCCTTTCTATGTAACATTTTGGTCCTTCGAGCCGGATCTCAGTGCTTACCTTGGTTAAGGATAGCTACTACTAATGATACAGTGAGGGAAAAAATTATTTGATCCCCTGCTGATTTTGTAAGTTTTAATGGTAGGTGTATTTGAACAGTGAGAGACAGAATAACAAAAAAAAAAAATCCAGAAAAACACATTTCAGAAAAGTTCTACATTGATCTGCATTTTATTGAGTGAAATAAGTATTTGATCCCCTATCAATCAGAAAGATTTCTGTCTCCCAGGTGTCTTTTATACAGGTAAGGAGCTGAGATTACAGTAGGAGCACTCTCGGGGAGTGCTCTTAATCTCAGCTCCTTAACTGTATGAAAGACACCTGTCCACAGAAGGAAGCAATCAATCAGATTCCAAACTCTCCATCATGGTCAAGACCAAAGAGCTGTCCATGGATGTCAGGGACAAGATTGTAGACCTACACAAGGCTGGAATGAGCTACAAGACCATCGCCAAGCAGCTTGGTGAGAAGGTGACAACAGTTGGTGAGATTATTCCCAAATGGGAGAAACACAAAAGGACTGTCGATCTTCCTCGGTCTGGGGCTCCATGCAAGATCTCACCTCATGGAGTTTCAATGATCATGAGAACGGCGAGGAATCAGCCCAGAATTACACTGGAGGATTTTGTCAATGATCTCAAGGCAGCTGGGACCACAGTCACCAAGAAAACAATTGGTAACACATTGAAAGACTGAAATCCTGTAGCGCCTGCAAGGTCCCCCTGCTAAAGAAAGCACATGTACAGGACCATCTGAAGTTTGCCAGTGAACATCTGAATGATTCAGAGAAGAACTGGGTGAGAGACCAAATGAGACCAAAATCCAGCTCTTTGGCATCAACTCAACTCGCCGTGTTTGGAGGAGGAGGAATGCTGCCTATGACTCCAAGAAGACCATCCCCACCGTCAAACATGGAGGTGGAAACATTATGCTTTGGGGGTGTTTTTCTGCTAAGGGGACAGGACAACCGCACCGCATCAAAGGGACGATTGACGGAGCCATGTACCATCAAATCTTGAGTGAGAACCTCCTTCCCTCAGCCAGGGCATTGAAAATGGGTCGTGGATGGATATTCCAGCCTGACAATGACCCAAAACACACGGCCAAGGCAACAAAGGAGTGGTTCAAAAAGAAGCACATTAAGGTCCTGTAGTGGCCTAGCCAGTCTCCAGACCTTAATCCCATAGAAAATCTGTGGAGGGAGCTGAAGGGTCAGCCACAAAACCTTAATGACTTAGAGAGGATCTGCAAAGAGGAGTGGGCCCAAATTCCTTGAGATGTGAGATGTGTGCAAACCTGCTGGCCAACTACAAGAAATGCCTGACGTCTGTGATTGCCAACAAGGGTTTGGCACCAAGTACTAAGTCATGTTTTGCAGAGGAGTCAAATACTTAGTCCACTCAATAAAATGCAAATCAATGTAGAACTGTAGAATGTAGCAATGTGTTTTTCTGGATTTTTTCTGGACTGTTCAAATACACCTACCATTAAAATTACAGATAACTCTATGCCACAGGGTACACATGATCGGGCCAGTCTGCCTTATCATTACTTCATGAGACATACAACCCAACCATTATCTCACCCGGCACCCTGGATGGCTGTTCCTCTGCCACCTCAGCAAAAACCCATGTATGGTCCTTGATCATTGCAATGGGCTGAGCCAGGGCTCACCTATCCTGGACTGCCGTACTGTCGTCCCCAACCATCACCTTAGGAGACCTTTCCCACATTGCTTCCAGCCCAGGAGAAAGTCTATCTAGGCCCTAAGCCATGAATCCCCAGGTTGCTACCGAGCTCTTTAAATACCAGATATTGGTAGGCCATCTTAAATTAGAGGAGGGCTCTCTTATTGCCAACTCTTACCTGAACTCTGCCACGCCATACTCTGACACAATGGCAGCCTTAAATGAAAGGTTTGGTCAGCTGCATCAGTTTGCCCTCAAAAGAATTGCCCAAGATATGGATGGTCCTGACATCAAACAAGGGGATCATGGAGCATTTCAATGGTTTGCACTGCAGATCAGAGCTCCTGTCGCAATGCTGGAGACCCTTGGTGTGGAGGGTTAGCCCTAGGACAATCATTAGATTACATATCCAGCAGTGATGATTACAAATCCAACAGATTGATTTAGTGAGATTGGCTTACCGCGAGTTCCTGCCTGTGTTGGCGTTTTTCATTCGAAGTTTATATCGTCTGTTTCTTTTTCTCTTTCACCTAAGTTTCTTACTCTGTCAGGTTTCGTCAGCTGGTTCAGTGCGTGAGCTGCAGGATGTCCAGCAATTCTTCTTCCTTCATTAGTGTTAATTTTACCTGTGATAACTGTAAGCTAGTTAGCTCTCTGACGGAGAAGATATTAGCTTTAGAGGTGCGCATCCAGACACTAGAGAGGGTTAGTGATAGTGATAGTAGTTTAGTGTCTGTAGGAGGAAGTCTGGATGCCTTAGGTGGAGTTAGTAACCCCCCAACTCCGGCATTAGAGCCCTCACAGCGGGGCGAATGGGTGACGACTCGGCGGCATAGTCGCGCAGCCAAGGCTAATGCTAAGGCTTGCCCACAGAAGCACCACTCCTCTCCGCTTCACATGACCAACAGGTTTGCTCTCCTCAGTGAAGAACCCGCTGAGAAACCTGAAAGAGCTCTGGTTATAGGAGACTCCATTTTAAGGCATGTGAAATTAGCTAGGCCTTTAGGGTCTCCAGCAGCACAGGTTAGGTGTATTCCGGGAGCCAGGGCACCGGGCATTGCAGGTAATCTTAGGGTCCTAGGCAAGCACAGGTTCTCCAAGATAGTTTTCCATGTAAGAGCTAATGATATACGCCTTCGTCAGTCTGAGGTTACTAAGAGTAATGTTGTAGACGTGTGTAAATTAGCGAAGGCGATGTACGATGCCAGGGTATGCTCTGGCCCCATCCCAATGCGGCGTGGCGATGTAGCTTACAGCAGGTTATGGTCGCTGAACTGCTGGATGTCCAGGTGGTGCTCCGAAAACAATGTGGGCTTCATAGACAATTGGAGCTCTTTTGAGGGCAAGGCTGGCCTGTTAGGACGGGACAGTATCCACACTCTGGATCTCATTTTTACATTCGGATTAAATATAGAAAACATAGTCACTCTTCCACAGTCGTAAGCTATCTCAGATCATTATCTAGTTTCATTTAGAATGCGTCTCAGTCACGAGATGCGCAACTTGGCACGTTTCCGGATGAAGCGTATATTTACGTCTGCTACTGCAGAGAGATTTACCGATAGTCTCCCAGAATTATCACACATGATTGGTTCACCTTCTGACCCTACAGAACTTGACCAGGTGACTGATTACTTGGAGTCATTATTTCGGAACACCCTAGACACTGTAGCTCCACTTACAAGGAGAAAAATTAAAGAGAAGAAACTAGCACCCTGGTACAATGACCACACACGAGCTTTAAAACAATCAGCTAGGAAACTAGAGCGTAAATGGCGTCAATCTAAATTAGCAGTATTTCAGTTAGCATGGAAGGAAAGCCTTCTGAGATACAAAAATTCTCTTAGTACTGCTAGATCAGCGTATCTCTCTGCTCTAATCGAAGATAACAAAAACAATCCTAAATTTTTATTTAGCACTGTAGCAAAACTAACTAGGAGTAAAACCACTGTAGAAAAGCGCACACCATCTACATTTAGCAGCAATGAGTTCATGAATTTTTTCAATGAAAAAATTGACAATATCAGGCAAAAAATTCAGACTATTAATTTAAAACCATATTATTTGATAAATAATCCTTTAGATAATATAGCTATTTCTGATCAGAGCTTAGAGTGCTTCACTCCACTTCAAGAGCCTGATCTAATTTCACTAATTTTTTCTTCAAAATCTTCTACCTGCATCCTAGATCCTTTACCCACATCTTTCCTTAAGCAGATATTACCAGTAGCTACTAAACCCCTTATAAAAATAATTAATTCTTCTCTAAGCACTGGCTATGTACCTAAATCTTTTAAGCTAGCAGTTATCAAACCCTTTATTAAAAAACCGGACCTCGACCCCTGTCAGCTGTCTAACTATAGACCGATATCAAACCTGCCCTTTATCTCCAAGATCATAGAAAAGGCTGTAGCACAGCAGTTATGTTCAGACCTGCATAGAAATAACATTTATGAAATGTATCAGTCAGGATTTAGGCCTCATCATAGCACAGAGACAGCACTGGTTAAAGTGGTCAATGACCTGTTACTGACCTCTGATCAGGGTTGTGTCTCCTTACTGGTGTTACTGGATCTTAGTGCAGCTTTTGACACCACTGACCACACTGTTCTACTTGATACACTAGAACATGTTGTTGGTGTTAAAGGAACAGCCCTCTCCTGGCTCAGGTCTTATTTGACTGACCGTTATCAGTTTGTAGATCTAGATGGTGACTTCTCCATGCATACCAAGGTTATGTTTGGTGTTCCACAAGGTTCTGTCTTAGGCCCACTGCTTTTCTCCCTATATATGTTACCCCTTGGTAACATATTATTCGTAAACATGGTATTAGCTTCCACTGTTATGCAGATGACACACAGCTATATGTTTCAGCTAAATCAGATGAGAGACACCAGCTTATTAAGATAGAAGAATGTGTAAAGGACATTAGACATTGGATGGCCACTAACTTCCTCCTGCTTAATTCGGACAAGACAGAGGTGCTTGTACTAGGACCACAGGCAGCTAGAAGTGAGCATTCTGATTACAGAGTAACAGTGGATGGTCTTTTGGTTTCATCTTGTCCAGCAGTAAAAGATCTTGGTGTGATTATTGACTCTGGTCTTTCATTTGAAGCTCATGTAGATAATATCACTCGGGTAGCCTTCTTCCATCTCAGAAATATTGCTAAGATAAGAAATGTGATGTCACTTCATGATGCAGAGAAACTAGTTCATGCTTTTGTTACCTCTAGGTTGGATTATTGTAATGTCTTACTGTCTGGATGTTCCAGTAGGAGCAGAAACAAGCTCCAGTTAGTCCAGAACACAGCAGCTAGAGTCCTAACTAGAACCAGAAGATATGAACACATCACTCCTATTTTATCCACACTACATTGGCTCCCAGTCAAATTTCGCATTGATTATAAAATACTGTTACTGACCTATAAAGCACTAAATGGTCTCGCGCCGCAGTACCTGAGCGATCTTTTAGTCTTTTATGATCCGCCATGCCTACTCCGATCAAAGGGTGCTGGTTACTCGGTAGTACCTCAAGTAGCAAAGGCTACAGCAGGGGGCGCAGCTTTCTCTTTCAAAGCCCCAAAGTTATGGAACAGCCTTCCAATTAGTGTTGGGGATTCAGACACAGTCTCAATGTTTAAGTCTAGGCTGAAGACACATTTGTTTAGTCAAGCTTTTAATGTATAGTTCTTAGGTAAAGGAGCAGATCTGGAAGGTTCATGGTCATAGAGTGTTTGGTGTACTGGGATGTTTGGATGCTGTCATCTTACCACCCTCGCAAGTCGCTCAGGTTTGCTGACTGTGAAGTGGTTGGACGCTTTATGTCCCGGGAAGCCTTCATGTCTGTGACCTTTTGGCTCTCACTTTTAGTTATGCTGTCATAGCTAGTGTGTGTGTGTGTGTGTGTGTGTGAGAGAGAGAGACAGAGAGTTTTGTACAGTTCAGTCCTGGGTGTTGAGGAGCCTGATGGCTTGAGGAAGTTTGGTTTGGTTGGCAGTTTGGTTGTGAGAGCCTGAATGCTCTGGTACCTCTTTCCAGATAGCAGGAGGGTGAAGAGTGTGTGTGTGGGGTGTGTAAGAGTGTGTGTGAGGTGTGTGTGGGGTGTTTAAGGGTGTGTGTGAGGGGTGTGTGGGGTCATCCACAATGCTGTTGGCTTTTCGGATGCAGCGTGCAGTGAAAATGTCCGTGATAGAAGGGAGAGAGATTCCGATGATCTTTTCAACTGTCCTCACTATCCACTGCAGGGTCTTGTGATCCCCGATCTTGAGTTCCCAAACCAGGCATTTATGCAGCTCATGACGCTCTCTGTGGTCCCTCTGTAGAACACAGTCAGGATGGTCTTTCCTCAGCCTCCTCAGGAAGTAGAGACGCTGCTGGGCTTTCTTGGTAATAGAGCTGGTGTTGAGTGACCAGGTGAAGTTCTCTGCCAGATGAACACCAAGGAATTTGGTGGTCTTGACGATCTCCACAGAGGATGCATCGATGGACAGTGGAGAATGGTCACTCTGTGCTCTCCTGAAGTCAACAACCATCTCTTTAGTCTTGTTGATGTTATGTCGATGAGAGGTTGTTGGCTCTACACCAGGCCGTTAGCTGCTGCACCTCCTTTCTGTATGCTGACTCGTCGTTCCTGCTGATGACACCCACCACGGTCGTGTCATCGGCGAACTTAATGATGTGGTCTTTACAGTCCAGTTGTGTGAGGGCCAGATGGAGGGTTGTGGTGATGGCATCGGCTGTGGAGCAGTTAGGATGATACGCAAAGTACAAGAGGTCCAGTGAGGGTGGTAGCTGTGACTTGATGTGCCTCATGATAGCATTTCATCACAAGTGGTGTGAGTGCAACGGGACAATAGTCATTGAGGCAGGAAACCGTAGACTTCTTAGGCAGAGGGACGATGGTCATTGTCTTGAGGCCTGTTGGGATGGTGTAGTTGCTCAGGGTGATGTTGAAGATGTCAGTGAAGACATCTGCTAGCTGCTAGCTGCCAGGAATGTTGTCTGGTCCAGCAGACTTCCGTGGGTTAACTCTTCATAGAGTTCTCTTCACGTCAGCTGTGTTGTTCTGTGTCTTGAACCAAGCATAGACATCATTCAGTGCGCCTGGGAGGGAGGTGTCACTGTCACAAGCAGGTGATGTCCTGTAGTTGGTGATTGCCTGGATGCCCTGCCACATGTGCCGGGAATCACCACTGTCCTGGAAGTGGCCGTGGATTCTCTAGGTGTGTGCGCCCTTTGCCTCTCTGATGGCTCAGGACAGTATGCCCCTCGCTGTTTTTAAGGCTGCCCTGTCCCCTGCTCTGAAGGCAGAGTCTTTTGACTTCAGGAGAGCACACACTTTTGGAGACATCCACGGCTTCTAGTTGGAGCATGTTGTGATGGTCTTGGAGACAGTCAAGTCATCGATGCACTTCCGCACTTATCGGGACCAGGCTGAGGATCCTGTTCCTGAGGATCCGGCATTGAGAACAATAAGGAAAGAAACCAAAGTGCTTTCAGAAGTATCTGTCTCTTTCAGTGTTTCCCCTGCCTTATAGCCAAGATGGAATTACCATATCAGTGGAGCGTTCACTGCTCAGAATCTGGGATTAGCTGATCATTCCTACCCACTTGCCACCTTACAGAAAAGGTACAAGTATCTTAGAGGCTTGCAACTTGAACCTTTTAATCGAGTTTCCCCTGTTCTTCTCATTGGAGTTGATCAGTCCCATTTGATCACTCCAATAGAACCAGTACACCTGGGACCACCAGGAGGTCCAGTTGCCATATGGACGAGATTAGGGTGGACACTACAAGGCGCTGCTAGGGATCTCCAGCAGCACCCTAGATCTCAGAACTATTACCTGACCTCAATAAACTCTGAAACCATTGAACTTATGAGAAATGTGGAGAAATTATGGCAGGTGGATACCCTGCCATTCAAATCAGAGAAACAGGCGACAAGATCACGGGAGGATCAAGAGGCACTCAAACTGCTGGAAATTAAAACCATTCATGTTGAGCATAACAATGGCCAGCATTATGCGACACCTCTGTTACGGAACAGAGGTTCCTCCCTGTTCCATGCAACCAAAGATGCCATCATGCCAAGCCTCTGAGGTGTAGAGAAATGGCTCACTAAAAATGAGGATAAAGCCTCAGCCTATGCCACAGAAATGAGCAAACCTGAACTGGCAGGCTCCATATGCAAGCTGACCCTGGAAGAAGCTACACGGAGTGGAGAATCATGGTTCATTCCTCACTGTCTGGTGGAACATAATGGAAAAAAAACACCTAGTATTTAACTGTTCCTATGAATTCCAAGGCCGCAATCTTAATGAATCCCTTCTTCCTGGTCCTACCCTTGGTCCATCACATCTGGGGTTCTGCTTCAGTTTTACGAGCATGCCATCGCAATAAGTGGTGATATAAAGGCCATATTCCACCAGGTCTGCCTTCTGCCTGAGGACAAGCCCCTTCTATGATTTGTGTGCCAAAATCTCTGCCGTGATGTGCCTCCTGTGGTTTATGAATGGCAGGTTCTGCCATTTGGAACCACATGTTCTCTTTGCTGTGCTACATACACACTCCAGCGGCACGTACATGATCACAGCAAAGAAGGAGATGATGTCAGGATGTCAGCTGACAGGTGTTTCTATGTAGACAATTGTCTACAAAGCCTACCTTCAAAAGCTGAAGCCAAAGACCTGCTTGACAACTTACGGTCCCTGTTGGCATCAGGTGGCTTTGAGATCCGCCAATGGGCCAGTAATGCCCCCGACATCCTCAGTCATCTTCCTCCATATGCTTGATCAAACAATTCTGAACTATGGCTCACCCAAAGCTCTACTGATATTCAAGAATATACTTTAGGATTAAGATGGCACTGCCCTACGGATACCATCGGTTATTAACATTGTCTGGAAGACTATGGCCCAGTAACAATGCGTACAGTGTACCATACATTGGCCCGACAGTATGACCCTTTGGGGCTGATCTTGCCATATACAACTCTCGCTAAGGTGCTTGTACAGCGGCTCTGGGATAAACAAAGTGGGATGAGAGTGTGATGATCCATTACTACCTGAGGAACTGCTGCAGGCCTGGAATGATTGGGTAGCAGAACTGCATGAATTAGCCCACATCACCTTACCTCATTGCTATGTTCCCACAACCATGGACCAACCAGATGTGACAAGAGATGTCCATGTGTTCTGTGATGCATCTGAGAGAGCCTATGGATCAGTGACCTACTTACACTCTGAGGATGCCAATGGTGGCATCCACATGGCTTTCTTGCTGGCCAGATCATGAGTTTCCCCAAAAAGACAACAGTCTATGCCAAGACTGGAGCTTTGTGCGGCAGTCACTGGAGCTCAACCACTGTCCTGACCTGGCTTAAGTTAGACTCATGTTGATTTAATGTCTTTGTGGGAGCTAGGGTTGCTAAAATCCAAGAACTCACAGCAGTCATGGAGGTATGTGAGCTCAGCCCTCAATCCAGCAGATGATTTGACCAGGGTCAAAACTCAGCATGAAAAATTAGCATGGCCAAATAGGTGGTGTCAAGGCCCATCTTTTCTGTCACGAGCACCTCATGAGTGGCCTGACGCTCCAGTAGGGCCAGATGAAGAAGACCCTAGAGAGCTACGACGTTCTTTGGAGTGTAATTTCATTTTAACCTGTTCTGGTAGCTCTGTCCCTGAGGCAAGCCAGTATGCTACATGGAGTGAACTAGTGGAGGCAACAACACACACTCTTTACTGTGAAGTAGTCGACAAAGCTGATCAACCTACTGCAAGAACTTATCTCTCCTTACTAAACAGTCCCAAATCGAAAGTTTCCCTGAGGAATACCATCTACTAAGAGCCAACAATCCAATCCCTCCCAGTAGCCGCCTTCTTGTTCTGAGCCCTGAGTTTGATACCACTGCACAGCAGAAGATTTGGATCCGAATTTTAAACACCCGATCGTACTGGATCCAAGCCATGGCATCACCAAACTGTTAATTCAGGATTTTGATCTGAAATTATGCCACCCTGGACCATACTTGTCTGGAGTGCCAGAAGATGAGATCCAAACCAGTTGTACCAAAAATGGCTGACTTGCCCTTCTGCTCGACTTCGTTTTTTCAAACCCGCATTCTATTCTATTGGGATTGCTTTGGGCCATTCCAGGTGAAGATCGGCAGGTGGACAGAAAAAAAGTGGGGTATTATATTCAAGTGCCTCATGACTCAGGCAGTGCATTTGGATGTGCTTACCTTAGTTGATTCTGATGCTTTCCTAATGGCTGTACGGAGGTTTACAGCACACCACGGTACCCCTGCCAAGCTTCACTCTGATCAAGGGACAAACTTCAGAGGAGGAGAAAGGGAGTTGAGAGAATCTTCCTCTGCAATGAGTCCTAAGCTGCAAGAGTTGCTGGCAGGGCATCAGATCAACTTCCATTTCAATCCTCCAGCTGCTCTACATTTTGGAAGAGCACGGGAGTGAGAGATCCGCTCGGTGAAGGCAGCACTCAGCATCATGATTGTGGCTCAGAGTGTTCCAGAGGAAGTACTCAGAACAGTTCTAATCGAATTGGAGGCTATCTTGAACTCCAAAACCTTTGGGTTATGTGTCAGCTAATATCTCAGACATAGATTCAAGATTCAAGAAGCTTTATTGTCATTTCAACCACATATACACTATATTGCCAAAAGTATTCGCTCACCCATCCAAATAATCAGAATCAGGTGTTCCAATCACTTCCATGGCCACAGGTGTATAAAATCAAGCACCTAGGCATGCAGACTGTTTTTACAAACATTTGTGAAAGAATGGGTCGCTCTCAGGAGCTCAGTGAATTCCAGCGTGGAACTGTGATAGGATGCCACCTGTGCAACAAATTCAGTCGTGAAATTTCCTCACTCCTAAATATTCCACAGTCAACTGTCAGCTGTATTATAAGAACGTGGAAGTGTTTGGGAACGACAGCAACTCAGCCACGAAGTGGTAGGCCACGTAAACTGACGGAGCGGGGTCAGCAGATGCTGAGGCGCATAGTGCAAAGAGATCGCCAACTTTCTGCAGAGTCAATCGCTACAGACCTCCAAACTTCATGTGGCCTTCAGATTAGCTCAAGAACAGTGCGCAGAGAGCTTCATGGAATGGGTTTCCATGGCCGAGTAGCTGCATCCAAGCCATACATCACCAAGTGCAATGCAAAGCGTCGGATGCAGTGGTGTAAAGCACGCCGCCACTGGACTCTAGAGCAGTGGAGATGCGTTCTCTGGAGTGACCAATCGCGCTTCTCCATCTGGCAATCTGACGGACGAGTCTGGGTTTGGCGGTTGCCAGGAGAACGGTACTTGTCTGACTGCATTGTGCCAAGTGTAAAGTTTGGTGGAGGGGGGATTATGGTGTGGGGTTGTTTTTCAGGAGCTGGGCTTGGCCCCTTAGTTCCAGTGAAAGGAACTCTGAATGCTTCAGCATACCAAGACATTTTGGACAATTCCATGCTCCCAACTTTGTGGGAACAGTTTGGAGCTGGCCCCTTCCTCTTCCAACATGACTGTGCACCAGTGACCAAAGCAAGGTCCATAAAGACATGGATGACAGAGTCTGGTGTGGATGAACTTGACTGGCCTGCACAGAGTCCTGACCTCAACCCCATAGAAAACCTTTGGGATGAATGAGAGCGGAGACTGAGAGCCAGGCCTTCTCGTCCAACATCAGTGTGTGACCTCATAAATGCGCTTCTGGAAGAATGGTCAAAAATTCCCATAAACACACTCCTAAACCTTGTGGACAGCCTTCCCAGAAGAGTTGAAGCTGTTATAGCTGCAAAGGGTGGACCGACGTCATATTGAACCCTATGGATTAGGAATGGGATGTCACTTAAGTTCATATGCGAGTCAAGGCAGGTGAGCGAATACTTTTGGCAATATAGTGTAGCTGATGCAGTACATAGTGAAATGAAACAATGTTTCTCCAGGACCTGGTGCTACATAAACATACAACATAAAGATAAAAAATACGAAAAAAACAACACAGAGCTAGGACCAAGGTTTTTGTCCTAGCCAAATAAAGTGCAAAGTGTGCAACTAGGTCCAAACAGTGCAAGACAATACAGTGCAAAAACAGTACAAAAAGAAAAAGTACAAAAAGAAAAAGACAACACATAAACAAGACACTTAGTGGTGAAAGAAAAAAGAACATGTGTAGTGAAATGTAAAAAAATGAAATGTAATAAAAATGAAATGATGTACAGAGTAGCAGCAGCTGAGGTGGTGCAAATAGAAATAGGCATAGACATAAATATAAACATAACAGCGTAATGAAATAATAACAGGGTTTGAGGTAGTGCAATAAATAGTGAACAATATAAGTTATGTGTGTGTGTGTCAACACAGGTGAAAGAGAGTGCGTGTGTGTATGTGTGTGAGAGGGACAGAGAGTTTTGTACAGTTCAGTTCTTTTTAGTCTTGTACAGTTCTGGGTGTGTGTGTGTGTGTGTGTGTGAGAGAGAGAGAGAGAGAGAGAGTTTTGTACAGTTCAGTCCTGGGTGTTGAGGAGCCTGATGGCTTGAGGAAAGAAACTGTTACACAGTCTGGTCTTGAGGGCCCGAATGCTCCGGTACCTCTTTCCAGATGGCAGGAGGGTGAAGAGTGTGTGTGAGGGGTGTGTGGGCTGTGTAAAGGTGTGTGTGTGTGGGGTGTGTGGGGTCAGCCACAATGCTGTTGACTTTGCGGATGCAGTGTGCAGTGTAAATGTCCGTGATAGAGGGAAGAGAGACGGTGCAGTTCCCAAACCAGGCAGTGATGCAGCTGCTCAGGACGCTCTCCATGGTCCCTCTGTAGAACACAGTCAGGATGGGGGGAGGGAGATGGGCTTTCCTCAGCCTCCTCAGGAAGTAGAGGCGCTGCTGGGCTTTCTTGGTGATGGAGCTGGTGTTGAGTGACCAGGTGAAGTTCTCTGCCAGATGAACACCAAGGAATTTGGTGCTCTTGATGATCTCCACAGAGGATGCATCGATGGACAGTGGAGAATTCAATTCAATTCAATTCAATTCAATTTATTTTGTATAGCACCTTTTACAATGAACATTGTCTCAAAGCAGCTTTACAAAAGAAGAAAACAGAGAAAGGGGAGGGGAAAATGAAAAATAATAATAAAAAATAACTAATTAACTAGAAATAAGAATAAATTATTAAATTCTATAATTAGACTATTTTATCCCTAATGAGAAGCCTGTGGCAACGGTGAAAGGAAAAACTCCCTGGGATGGAAAGGAAGAAACCTTCAGAGGAACCAGGCTCAGAAGGGAACCCATCCTCATTTGGGTGACACTAAACAGAAAATAATGTAACTGTAACTGATTAATGTCCTTTCTACAACAGAAATCAATGACCATGAGGAACTATTAGGTCAGTGTAGTTTCTAAGGTCATTATAAACACTAGTTCTTTGCTGTCACGGGCTGACAGATGAAATGGCAGATCTGTGATAGTGTGAAAGTCCCCAAGTGGCTCTGTCCATGGCTGTCTCCTGGTCCACACAGATCCATCCACAGCACCAGTGGGCACCATCAAGCAGCGAGACTCCGACCAGGGGTAGGGCAGTGGTCGCACTGGAAACTGGCAAACACTGGGAGCTCAGGAGTGGGGTGTATAGCTTGACAGAGAAGGTAGAGAGAGAAAGAGAAAGATATTAAGTTTCTGATCATGTGATGTTTAAGGACAATGTAGATTATGTGTAAAGTGCAGGCAGGGACTCCGGCAAGACTAGCTATGACATCATAACTAAAAGGGAGAGCCAGAAGGTCACAGACATGAAGGCTTCCCGGGACATAAAGCGTCCAACCACTTCACAGTCAGCAAACCTGAGCGACTTGCGAGGATGGTAAGATGACAGTATCCAAACATCCCAGTACACCAAACACTCTATGCCCATGATCTGCTCCAGATCTGCTCCTTTACCTAAGAACTATACATTAAAAGCTTGACTAAACAAATGTGTCTTTGGCCTAGACTTAAACATTGAGACTGTGTCTGAATCCCGAACACTAATTGGAAGGCTGTTCCATAACTTTGGGGCTTTGAAAGAGAAAGCTCCGCCCCCTGCTGTAGCCTTTGCTACTTGAGGTACTACCAAGTAACCAGCACCCTTTGATCGGAGTAGGCGTGGCGGATCATAAAAGACTAAAAGATCGCTCAGGTACTGCGGCGCAAGACCATTTAGTGCTTTAAAGGTCAGTAACAGTATTTTATAATCAATGCGAAATTTGACTGGGACCCAATGTAGTGTGGCTAAAATAGGAGTGATGTGCTCATATCTTCTGGTTCTGGTTAGGACTCTAGCTGCTTTATATTGTATATATGTATTCTGGACTAACTGGAGCTTGTTTATGCTCCTGTTGGAACATCTAGACAGTAAGACATTACAATAATCCAACCTAGAGGTAACAAAAGCATGAACTAGTTTCTCTGCATCATGAAGCGACAACATATTTCTTATCTTAGCAATATTCCTAAGATGTAAGAAGGCTACCCGAGTGATATTATCTACATGAGCTTCGAATGAAAGACCAGAATCAATAATCACACCAAGATCTTTTACTGCTGGACAAGATGAAACCAAAAGACCATCCACCGTTACTCTGTAATCAGAAAGCTCACTTCTAGCTGCCTGTGGTCCTAGTACTAGCACCTCTGTCTTGTCCGAATTAAGCAGGAGGACGTTAGTGCCCATCCAATGTCTAATGTCCTTTACACATTCTTCTATCTTAATAAGCTGGTGTCTCTCATCTGATTTAGCTGAAACATATAGCTGTGTGTCATCTGCATAACAGTGGAAGCTAATACCATGTTTACGGATAATTGCACCAAGTGGTACCATATATAGGGAGAAAAGCAGTGGGCCTAAGACAGAACCTTGTGGAACACCGAACATAACCTTGGTATGCATGGAGAAGTCACCATCTAGATCTACAAACTGATAACGGTCAGTCAAATAAGACCTGAGCCAGGAGAGGGCTGTTCCTTTAACACCAACAACATGTTCTAGTGTATCAAGTAGAACAGTGTGGTCAATGGTGTCAAAAGCTGCACTAAGATCCAGTAGCAACCCTGATCAGAAGCCAGTAACAGGTCATTTACCACTTTAACCAGTGCTGTCTCTGTGCTATGATGAGGCCTAAATCCTGACTGATACATTTCATAAATGTTATTTCTATGCAGGTCTGAACATAACTGCTGTGCTACAGCCTATTCTAGGATCTTGGAGATAAAGGGCAGGTTTGATATCGGTCTATAGTTAGACAGCTGATAGGGGTCGAGGTCCGGTTATTTGATCAAGAGAATGGTCACTCTGTGCTCTCCTGAAGTCAACAACCATCTCTTTTGTCTTGTCAACATTCAAGGACAGGTTGTTGGCTCTACACCAGGTGTCGGAGAAAATATAATATACCCAGCTTTGAATTATATACCTAGCCTTAAAAGTAGCTTAAGTGATAATGTACTCAATGCTCTAAGCTCTGACTTAGCAATATTCTGCCTAAAGAGTAGTGTGTATCAATCAAGAATAATTTAGCCATTTATTACGTAGTAAGTAGTTAACTCTGATTAATAATAGCTATAATAATCAGATATAGCCTCATAGTCTAATAATCATGCAGAATTATTAATGGCAGCATGCTAGCGTAATAACCACACTGGGACTGAAGGAACAGAAAAGAGGAGAGATTTATTGAAACATTAGGAGTTACAACTCAGTCAGCCAGCCTATCCAATGGGATCAGTGGGACTGGAGGGTCAGTTGTAGAAGACGGAATCTCGGGTTTCCTGAGGAGAAGTTGGAGAGTAATCAGTGGGAGAAGTTGGGGGCGAATAGTCAGGAGAAGACTGAGGAATATCATGAACACTGTAAGGCATAGGCACAAATTCAGGAGAAAGTTGGGGAATGTCAGGGGAATTAGGAAATGTCAGAGGAATAGTCAGAGGAAGAATCATTAGAGGAAATCTCAACAGGAAAATCCTCAGTCTGGACGCCTTGAGAGGTGGTGCGTGTCCAATGCCAGTAGAAGGTCTGAGTAGACTGATCACAGGTTGTGGGGTGAAATTGGGTGCTCTGATCAAGACAGACGGTATCTCTCACGATATGGTGAGCGAGGTAAGGAGACTCAGGAATAGAGGATTCAGATAGGCGCTCCAGGAAACCAGTAAGTTCAATGGCCAGACAGGATAGCTGATACTGGCGACAGCATCGCAGAGCACCCCTGGGACTTCTCCGGAAGATAGCGCGGCGGGCTGACTGAGCTAGGAAAAATAATGGGAAATGGGAAGAGATGAGAGAAGTGCATATTGCGTGACTATGTAGTCAGCAAAAGAGAGCGTGTACTAAGGCAAAAGGAACACAGTGTGGGAAGTAGGCCAGGTCACTGTGACATGACAGTGATAGGCAGGTAGAGGAGACAATGGCATTGGAATACTAGCAACCAACAGTGATGAAAAGAGAAAAGGATATGAGGCAGCTTAATGGCACAGCTTAGTTTAAAATTAGTAAATAAAACTTAGATCAAGAAGGTAGAGGGAAAAAGTCATCATGACATAGAGGAAGAGAGCAAGGTACTTACACATTGTTGTGGAGGGCAACGCGCGAGGTCAGGATGAGCCAAGGAAGCACCTTTAAGAGGTGACGGTCAAATGAAGTCAATAAGGAAGTGGCGCCTATAAGTAAGCGCCAATTTTTTCTAAAAATTGGTGACTTAGCCTAAAAATAAGGGGAACTGGAGAGGAGGAAAATTGACATCATCGAGGGGAGGATGGTATCAATTTAGGGGCGGTATCGGGACAAATGTGAAAATAATGGGAACTGGGAAACGTATGTAAACTAAGAAAGGAGGGACTAAAGTAGCCATACACTGAATATAATGGGAAATTGCTGGAAATATTTAAATTAGAGAAAAGGAGGCACCCCGGGGCACCTGGGGTATAAGTAGAGGGGACTTTTTCGGGGTTGGAGAGACCAGCTGCTCTCTTCAGATATGCATGTTGTTGACTGCATGACTGAATAAAGAAACCCGCTTCTTCTCATCTGTTGACTGAGATCTCTTTTATTTCGGCTAAGTTTTATAGATTGTGGAGGTTATTGGGAAAGCTAAGAGAAATAGATACAAACAAAATTCCACCCTGTGATATGTCCACTCGGAGGGGGCTCTGAGTTCCGACACAGGCTGTTAGCTGCTGCACCTCCTCTCTGTAAGCTGACTCATCATTCTTGCTAATGAGACCCACCATGGTCATCGGCAAACTTAAAGATGTGGTTGGATCTGTGCATTGCTGCACAGTCATGAGTCAACAAAGTAAACAGCAGTGGACTGAACACACAGCCCTGAGGAGCTCCAGTGCTCAGTGTGGTGGTGCTGGAGATGCTGTTCCCGATCCGGACTGACTGAGGTCTCTCAGTCAGGAAATCCAGGATCCAGTTGCGGAGAGAGGTGTTCTGGCCCAGCAGGCTCAGCTTCTCAATCAGCTGCTGAGGGATGATTGTTTTGAATGCTGAAATGAACTCTATGAACAGCATTCATACATATGTGTCCTTACAGTCCAGGTGTGTGAGGGCCAGATGGAGGGTTGTGGTGATGGCATCGTCCGTAGAGCATTTAGGACAAAACACAAACTGCAAGGGGTCCAGTGAGGATGGTAGCTGTGACTTGATGTTCCTCATGACGAACCTCTCGAAGCAATTCATCAAGATTGGTGTGGGTGCAATGGGACGATAGTCATTGAGACAGGAAACCGTACACTTCTTAAGCACAGGGGCGATGGTCGTTGTCTTGAGGCACGTTGGGATGAAGGAGCTGCTCAGCGAGATGTTCAAGATGTCAGTGAAGACATCTGCTAGCTGCTCTGCACACTCCCTGAGAACTCTGCCAGGAATTTTGTCTGGTCCAACAGACTCTTCACGTCAGCCATGGTGAGACAGAGCACCTGGTTGTTAGGAGGAGAGATGGTCTTCCTCGCTGTTGTGTTGTTCTGTGCCTCAAACCAAGCGTAGAAGTCGTTCAGTGTGTCTGGGAGGGAGGCGTCACTGTCACAAGCAGGTGATGTTGTCCTGTAGTTGGTGATCGCCTGGATGCCCTGCCACATGCACCGGGAGTCTCCGCTGTCCTGGAAGTGGCCGTGGATTCTCTGGGCGTGTGCGCGCTTCGCCTCTCTCGGGACAGTTTGGCCCTTGCTGTTTTTAAGGCCGCCCTGTCCCCTGCTCTGAAGACGGAGTCTATTGACTTCAGAAGAGCACGCACTTTTGCAGTCATCCACGGCTTCTGGTTGGAGCATGGGGTGATGGTCTTGGAGACAGTCACGTCATCAATGCACTTGCCGATGTAGCCGGTCACTGATGCCATGTATTCCTCCAATTCAGTAGAATCGCCATTGGTTGCAGCTTCCCTAAACATGTCCCAGTCAGTGCACTCAAAACAGTCCTGAAGAGCAGAGATGGCTCCTGCTGGCCAGGTTTTAACCTGTTTCAGAACTGGTTTTGAGCGTCTGACGAGTGGTCTGTATGCTGGAATCAACATCACAGAGCAAAGTCCACATGCTGATGGAATTTAGGGAATACTGTTCTGAGATTTGCATGACTGAAATCTCCGGCAATGAAAAACAGTCCGTCAGGGTGAGCATTCTGCAGCTCGCTAATAGCTCCATACAGCTCACACAGATACTCCTTAGCATTAGCGCTGTGGGGAATGTACACTCCGAAAATGAAAGCGGTAGTGAATTCCCGGGGTAAATAAAAATGTCTGCATCTAACAGTCACAAACTCCACTAGCGCTGAACAGTAGTTAGACTCAAGCACAGAGTCCTTACACCATTCCGTGTTGATGTAAACACAAGCACCGCTACCACGAGTCTAACTGCCCAGAGCTGCATTCCTGTCGGCACGAAAGACGGTTAGCCAGGCTAGCTGAATGGCGGCATCCAGAACTCTGTCACTGAGCCACGTCTCCGTGAAAACAAAGACGCAGCAGTCTCTCTACTCACGCCGTGTAGTTTGCTGGAATCGGATGTAGTCCAATTTATTGTGCAGTGAGCAGACGTTGGACAAAATGATGGAGGGTAGTGCCGGCCGGCTAGGGTTTGTTTTTAGCCGTTTTCCGCGCTTCCGCTTCCTTGAGCACCGCTTGCAATGTCCTCTCTCCCGGCCACCGGCATCAGGTGACGCCGAGGACTGAAGGCCAAGGTCATGAAGTTTGCAGGGTACATCATCATGCAGGTTGGTAACTGCATGATTTCTGAGCTGTAGTATCATCTGGCAATCATATACATGAACACCACTGTCTTTGGTGTCCATGCACTTTGAAATTCGGACTAAAACAAAGATATAGCACCATTTTGGTTCCGGAGTAGCCACTGCATGCTACTGCCGCGCCACCATCTTGGAAAAATAGACCCAATAACCCCAAATCACTTTTTGATGGGGTGGCCTAATCTTAGTGGATCGTTTCTGGGCTAATTTCATATGTTACTACTTGCCCAGTCTACAACTAAGGCACAAATGGCAAGAGACTACTGCTGACCTTACCAAAGGGTCTGTTGTGATGATGGTTGACCCCCAATTACCGAGGACTTTATGGTTAGTCGGCAATGTGGAAAGGGTTTTCCCAAGTGCTGATGGACATGTGAGGGCATTTGAGGTTAACGTTAATGGCAAAAGCTTCACCAGACCCGCAGCAAAGTTAATCAAGCGGACGCGACGGGAATAATTGTGCACGTGAAATGTGCAAGACCATCTGTTGCGCTACACAAGAAGACAGGTCTAAAAGTTGCGTTGCAGAGTTGGTACCATCTATTAAGAACTGTGTGTGTCCATTAGAGAAAAGTAAGTTTAAAGCAGTCCTTACTTGTTTGTGATTGATAATGTATGTGCAGATTTAGAAATAATAATGAGAGTAATTGGTTCATAAATCCACTTGTGTTGTTTCTGTATCTTTGGATTTATATTCGTTCTGTACATATTCATATGTAAGAATGGTGATTCATAGCTTATAATTAGCCTGTTTAAGATGTGATGTGTGTACCTGACAGAACTGTTTCAACAGTGGTTAAAGCTATGTGACATTCAGTATTTGTCTATTTGCAGCCACACACACACATACACCTGTGCTGTGGAAGGTAAATCTACCATACTGCAACTGCTATACTGGCTAATGTATGTCTGTGCTGCTGAAGAAAATACATTTAACTGTTAAAACTGATTCCTGAGTCCTATGTTCTGACCGACATTCCAAGCACCTGTGGTCCTTTCTATGAAACAGTGTTGGATGGGAATAAATATTCGAATTGTTCTACACAATAAACAAATTGTCTAGTTTTAAATTATTTTAATGTCTTCACTGCTACGTATTTTTGTTTGCACACACTCATCCCTAGTTACCTTTACTTCGCTATAATAAATATCTTGAAATGTTTGTTTGTTATTTATTCAATAAAATTAACTTTTATCTGCATAGTGATTTTAACAATGGGCATTGTACAAAGCAGCTTTACAAAAATGTATGTATTTGTGATTATAAATCATTCTAAACACAGATACTGGGATTATAAATCATTCTAAACACTGAGAGTGGGATTATAAATCATTCTAAACACTGAGAGTGGGATTATAAATCATTCTAAACACTGAGAGTGGGATTATAAATCATTCTAAACACTGAGAGTGGGATTATAAATCATTCTAAACACTGAGAGTGGGATTATAAATCATTCTAAACACTGAGAGTGGGATTATAAATCATCCTAAACACTGAGAGTGGGATTATAAATCATTCTAAACACAGAGAGTGGGATTATAAATCATTCTAAACACAGATAGTGGGATTATAAATCATTACTCTTCTTCATCTGTATATGGACAGAAAAAGTATATGGACAGAAAGTACAGTTCTGTAAGCAGGAAATTAATTGTAGTTGTATAATGAAGTCTGTCTTGTTGAAGATATCAGTAGTTCACTAATAGAGTGAGAAACTGATTGTGACCAAGCCATTTTGATGATTTATGAGTCATTCTATCTACAGCAATCCAATGTATCTCCAGGCTCCATGTGGAGAACCTCAGCAGCAGTGAACAGCAGGTGATGAGACTCCAACCAGGAGTAGGGTGTTAAGATGGATCAGGAATGTCTGAAGAAAAGAAGCGGTCAGGATAAGTGGGAGCTCAGGAGACATCATTTTTAAAATTACTATTATTATTTATCTTCAATTAGTGCAGATAATTTTTAATTTAATTATTTTCCTTTTAAGTGGAGCTACAGTACTTAGGGTGTAGAGAAACATAACCCTAACCCTAACCTGATCCAATGTCCAAGATGGCGGCGCACACAGTTGCTGCGGCTCAGTGCTCTACCAGTCAGTGTACGCGTTCTATTTTATCTCGTGCACTTTCTGTGCTGTGAATACCATCTTCAGCCGGAGTGAGCTCCTAAGAATTGGAATTTGCTCTGGAGGCAGTGTTACAGCCGAGTTTATTTGCTCGCATAATATCCAGGTGGACATAGCGAGAAACCCCGGCTCACCATGGATTACCATCCCAGCGGTGAGGCGGCACAGGCGGCGCAGAGACAGGAAGCAGAAGCGGGGCGGCAGAGCCGGCGTGCTGGCTAGGCTAAGAAGGCAGCCATTCAAACCACTGCTTCCCAGCCTATTTCTCGTGAACGCCAGATCCCTCGCAAATAAGATGGACAAACTAAGGCTACAGATTGCTACCAACAATGCGGTGAGAGACAGTTGCGTACTGTTAATCATGGAGTCTTGGCTTCAACCATCTATTTCAGACTCGGCTATTGGGCTAGCAGGCTACACTGCACAGTGTCAGGACAGGACAGCAGATTCCGGTAAGAGCAGAGGAGGGGGGCTCTGTGTGTACATTAATAACAGCTGTTGTACAAACACAGTGACAGTAGACAGACACTGCTCCACGGACTTGGAGTATATTACTGTTAAATGCAGGCCCATCTATCTTCTGAGGGAGTTTACAGTAGTCATAATAACCACTGTTTACATTCCACCGGACGCTAATGCTTGCTCGGCTATTGGACTTTTACATGGGAGTATTAGTAAACAGCAGAGCATGCATCCTGATGCTGTGCTCATAGTAGCAGGGGATTTCAATCACACAGACCTGAAAGCAGCACTCCCTAGATTCCACCAGCATGTTAAATGTGCTACTAGAGGAGCTAACACTCTGGACAAGGTCTACTCTAACATCAAGATGTGCTACAGGGCGAGACCACTTCCACACCTGGCCCAGACTGACCACATGTCCCTGCTTCTGATCCCCGCATATGCGCCCCTCTGTAAAACTGCTTCTATCAGCACAAAAGTCATCAAAACTGGGCCTGATGGTGCCTCTCAGCAGCTGCAGGACTGCTTCAACAGGACCAACTGGGAAGTGTTTGAACATAAGGACCTGGGAGTGTTCACAGACAGTGTGCTGTGCTACATAAAGAACTGTACAGACACTGTCACAGTGGACAAACACATCCGGGTTTCTTTTACAACCAGAAGCCCTGGATGACCCGGGAGGTCAAGCGGCTGCTCAGAGAGAGAAACACCGCTTTCAGATCTGGAAATCGGGATCAATACAGTGCTGCCCAAGCTAACCTGAAAAGAGGCATCAGAGAGGCCAAGCTGGATTATAGGAGGAGGATCGAGGACCATCTGGACAGCAACAGCAGCAGGCAGGTGTGGCAGGGAGTCCAGCATCTCATTAATTTCAGGACCAACCCTGGTGCTGCTGAGGGTGACGCCACACTGGCAGAGGAGCTAAACCTCTTCTTTGCACGTTTTGAGGTGGAGCCACCAGAGACAGGCACGCCACACATCAAGGCCCTCAGCAGCTTAACCCTCACAGCCAACGAGAGGGAAGTTAGGCATATACTAAGGTCCGTGAACCCAAGGAAGGCTGCTGGACTGGATGGCATCCCTGGCCGGGTACTGAAAGACTGTGCGGATCAGCTGGCTGGAATCTTCACCAAGATCTTCAACCAGTCACTGGCCCTGTCCACTGTCCCACCATGTCTGAAGTCCTCCACCATAGTCCCATTACCAAAGAAATCTCATATCTTGAGCCTGAGTGACTACCGGCCAGTTGCACTCACACCAGTGGTAATGAAGTGCTTCGAAAAACTGGTCCGGAGTCACATTACATCATTCCTGCCACCAAGCTTCAACACTCACCAGTTTGCCTACAGGGGAAACAGATCCACAGAGGACGCCGTGGCCACAGCCCTCCATGCTTCACTTTCCCACCTGGAGAAGCAGGGGAGCTACGTCCGGATGCTCTTTGTGGATTATAGCTCGGCGTTTAACACCATTCTTCCCGACAAACTGATGGACAAACTTAAGGACTTGGGGCTTCCACATTCCACCTGCATGTGGATTAATAGCTTTCTGTCTGATTGCAGTCAGAGGGTCAGAGTGGGCCGACACACCTCTACGGCCCTCAGCCTCAGCACCGGCTCCCCACAGGGCTGTGTTCTGAGCCCCCTGCTCTACACTCTCTACACCCACGACTGCACCCCTGCTCACCATAGCAACACCATTGTGAAGTTTGCAGATGACAATACGGTGGTGGGACTCAGGAGGGGATGAGTCAGCTTATAGGGATGAGGTGGAGCGGCTCTCATGGTGGTGTAAGGAGAACAACCTGCTCCTCAACACCACAAAGACCAAGGAGCTGATCATTGACTGCAGGAGGAAGAAAACGGACATTACTCCACTTTCCATCAGTGGGGACTGTGTAGAGAGGGTAGCTGACTTCCGGTTTCTGGGAGTCCAGATAGAGGAGGGCCTGACTTGGAGCACAAAAACCTCTGAGCTGCTGAAAAAGGCCTAGCAGAGACTCTACTTCCTTAGGGCGCTGAGGAAGAACATCGTCACTCAGAGACTACTGGTGTCCTTCTATTGGTGCTCCATAGAGAGCATCCTAACCATTTGCATCAGTGTATGGTCCACCAGCTGTACAGTGGCTCAGAGGAAAGTGCTCCAGAGGGTCATAAACATGGCCCAGAAGATCGTCGGCTGCCCTCTCCCAACACTGGAAGATCTACACACTTCACACTGTATTAAGAAAGCCCAAAGCATCCTCAAAGACACATCACACCCCGGACATGATCTGTTTGAACTGTTACCATTAGGGCGGCGATACAGGACAATCAGAGCCAGGACAAACAGACTAAAAAACAGTTTTTATCCAACAGCCACAACCACTCTCAATAATCAAAAAACACTGTTTTCATGAGATGTGAAACAAAATAGACAGATGGTGAATGTGACTGTGTACAGTTTTCTGTACCTATTTATTTATTTTTTATCTTATTTATTTATTTTTTATATACTAATTAGTAGTTTTTTTTAAAATTGTTTGAATGTATGTATGACTGCTGCACTTTGACTGGTTGGCACTTTTAAATTTCGTTGTACATGCAAATGGTACAATGACAATAAACTTCTATTCTATTCTATTCTATTCTATTCTATTCTATTCTATTCTATTCTATCAAGTTCTGTGGGGTCAGACGGTGAAGAGAATCATGCATGAGAATTCTGGGAGACTATTGGTAAATCTCTCTGCAGTAGCAGACGTAAATGTACGCTTAATATGGTGACAGAGTGCGCATCTCGTGTCTAAGACGCATTTTAAACTAAACAAGATAGTGATCTGAGATAGCTTCAGACTGTGAAAGAGTGACTATGTTTTCTATAATTAAGCCGAATGTTAGAATAAGATCCAGAGTGTGACCTCCATTATGAGTAGGTCCTATTACATTTTGATTAACACCTATTAAATCTAAGATGGATACAACTGCTGTTCTCAGAGGATCCTCTGCCTTATCAAAGTAAATGTTGAAGTCTCGTACAATTAATGCAACAAGGTTTGAAATGAAATCTGCAAATTCACTGAGGAATTCAGAATATGGCCCTGGGTAAATAACAATTAGTGGAATCAACTCTGTAAACTTATTATTTGTAGCTGCATAAGTTACTATAAACAACAACAACTACAATCATCATCATTATCATTTTCCGGTTGAGTGGACGCTGGTGCGTGCTTGCTGCCTCTGCTCTCCGGCAATGTGTTTGTTTTGTTTTGTTTTGTTTCCGATCCCTTCCCTGGTCTGTTCACCTTGTTGCTTAAGCTATCTGAGTTTTCGTCTACAATGTGAGTCGGCTGGATTTATTGCTGGTATGTCATTGTTTGGCTTCTCCTCTTGCCTGTCTATAAACCTGCGACAGGATTGCTCCAGTACTCGGCTGCTGAGCTGCTCCGGCTTCGCCTTCACCTATCAGAGCCTCCGCCAGCGCTACATCTTCAACTGGATATTGCTTGTCTGCCTCGTCGTAGATACATCCATCGAGGTTCGCGTTGGAGTTTCCACTTCGACAACCCTACAGGAATTAAATCCATCTGGACTTCTTTTCAACATCCTGGGTTGGGGAATTGATCACAGTGTGTTAGCTAGACCAGGTAGGTCAGCTAATGCTAATATTGAATGTGATAACACCACCATAAACTTCGGTCTACTTAATATTCGCTCTTTTACGAGCAAGTGTCATCTTATCCAGGATCTGCTCACCGACCAAAAGTTTGACTTTCTCTGTTTGACAGAAACTTGGCAACAACCCAATGACTTTTCCACCCTCAATGAGTCAACCCCTCCTGGGTTTGTTTATATCTGTCAACCTCGTGGCTCTGGCCGTGGAGGTGGTCTCACAATTATTTATCGTGAGAAGTGGAAAGTCTTGCCAGTGTCCACTCCTGCATTTGACTCTTTTGAATCAACTGTGTGTGAACTCCCTGGGCCCATGCCCACCATTATTGCAGTGGTTAATCCCCCCCCCAAACCAAAAAACTATTTTACATCTGATGTTTTTACATCTGAAACATATAGCTGTGTGTCATCGGCATAACAGTGGAAGCTAATACCATGTTTATGAATAACCACCAAGGGGTAGCATATATAGTGAGAAAAGCAGTGGGCCTAAAACAGAACCTTGTGGAACACCGAACATAACCTTGGTATGCATAGAGAAGTCACCATCTAGATCTACAAGATTCAAGATTCAAGAAGCTTTATTGTCATTTCAACCACATATAGCTGACGCAGTACATAGTGAAATGAAACAACGTTTCTCCAGGACCTGGTGCTACAGAAACATACAACAACAAAGAGTTCAACACAAAAAACAACACCACAGAGCTAGGACAGAAGTTTGTCTTAGCTATGTAAAGTGCACAGTGTGCAGCTAGATGCAAACAGAGCATAGAAAAGACAGTGCAAAAGACAATAAATACAAGAAAGACAACACAAAAAGAACACAGGACACTTAGCGCCGAAAAAGAAAGAAAAGAACATGTGTAATGGAATGTAAGTGAAACAAAATAAGATAAAATGAAATGATGTAAAAAAATATTGTGCAAAAATATTGTGCAAAAATACAACAGCAGCGGTTGAGGTAGTAGAAATAGAAATAAACATATAATTATAAATATAACTATAGCAGCGGATGACAGATAGAGGTAGTGCAATAAGTAATGAACAATATAAATTGTGTGTGCGTATGTGTGTGTGCATCCACACAGTCAAGAGAGAGTGTGTGTGTATCTGTGTGTGAGAGAGACAGAGAGTTGTATACAGTTCAGTCCTGAGTGAGAGTGTGATGGCAGGAAGGTGAAGAGTGTGTGTGAGGGGTGTGTGGGGTGTGTAAGAGTGTGTGTGAGGGGTGTGTGGGGTGTGTAAGTGTGTGTGAGGGGTGTGTAAGAGTGTGTGTGAGGGGTGTGTGGGGTGTGTAAGAGTGTGTGTGAGGGGTGTGTGGGGTGTGTAAGAGTGTGTGTGAGGGGTGTGTGGGGTGTGTAAGAGTGTGTGTGAGGGGTGTGTTGGGGTCAGCCACAATGCTGTTAGCTTTGCGGATGCAGCGTGCGGTGTAAATGTCTGTGATAGAGGGGAGAGAGATTCCAATGATCTTCTCAGCTGTCCTCACTATCCCCTGAAGGGTCTTGTGATCTGAGACGGTGCAGTTCCCAAACCAGGCAGTGATGCAGCTGCTCAGGACGCTCTCCATGGTCCCTCTGTAGAAGGTGGTCAGGATGGGGGAAGGGAGACGGGCTTTCCTCAGCCTCCTCAGGAAGTAGAGGCGCTGCTGGGCTTTCTTGGTGATGGAGCTGGTGTTGAGTGACCAGGTGAAGTTCTCCGCCAGATGAACACCAAGGAATTTGGTGCTCTTGACGATCTCCACCGAGGATCCGTCGATGGACAGCAGAGAATGGTCACTCTGTGCTCTCCTGAAGTCAACAACCATCTCTTTGGTCTTGTCGACGTTCAGGGAGAGGTTGTTGGCTCTGCACCAGGCTGTTAAATGTTGCACCTCCTCTCTGTATGCTGACTCATCGTTCTTACTGATGAGACCCACCACGGTCGTGTCATCGGAGAACTTGACGATGTGGTTGGAGCTGTGCATTGCTGCACAGTCGTGAGTCAGCAGAGTGAACAGCAATGGACTGAGCACACAGCCCTGAGGTGCTCCAGTGCTCAGTGTGGTGGTGCTGGAGATACTGCTCCCGATCTGGACTGACTGAGGTCTCCCAGTCAGGAAATCCAGGATCCAGTTGCAGAGAGAGGTGTTCAGGCCCAGCAGGCTCAGCTTCTCAATCAGCTGCTGAGGGATGATTGTGTTGAATGCTGAACTGAAAACAGCATTCGAACGTAGGAGTCCTTACAGTCCAGTTGTGTGAGGGCCAGATGGAGGGTTGTGGTGATGGCATCATCCGTGGAGCGGTTAGGATGATACGCAAACTGCAAGGGGTCCAGCGAGGGTGGTAGCTGTGACTTGATGTGCCTCATGACGAGCCTCTCGAAGCATTTCATCACGATTGGTGTGAGTGCGACGGGACGATAGTCACTGAGGCAGGAAACCGTAGACTTCTTTGGCATAGGGACGATGGTTGTTGTCTTGAGGCACGTTGGGATGAAGGAGCTACTCAGCGAGATGTTGAAGATGTCAGTGAAGACATCTGCTAGCTGCTCTGCACACACCCTGAGAACTCTGCCAGGAATGTTGTCTGGTCCTGGTTCCGTGGGTTAACTCTGCATAGAGTTCTCCTCACGTCACCCATGGTGAGACAGAGCACTGGGTCATTAGGAGGAGGGATGGTCTTCCTCGCTGTTGTGTTGTTCTGTGCCTCAAACCGAGCGTAGAAGTTGTTCAGCGCATCTGGAAGGGAGGCGTCACTGTCACAGGCAGGTGAAATTGTCCTGTAGTTGGTGATCGCCTGGATGCCCTGCCACATGCGCCAAGAGTCTCTGCTGTTCTGGAAGTGGCCGTGGATTCTCTGGGCATGCGCACACTTCGCATCTCTGATGGCTCGGGACAGTTTGGCTATTTTTTTCCTTGCAATTTTTAAGGCTGCCCTGTCCCCTGATCTGAAGGCAGAGTCTCTCGACTTCAGGAGAGCACGCATTTTCGCAGTCATCCACGGCTTCTGGTTGGAGTGTGTTGTGATGGTCTTGGAGACGGTCACGTCATTGATGCATTTCCCGATGTAGCTGGTCACTGATGCCGTGTACTCCTCCAAGTCTGTGGTGTCGCCATTGGTCGCAGCCTCCCTAAACGTGTCCCAGTCAGTGCACTCGAAACAGTCCTGAAGAGCAGAGATGGCTCCTGCTGGCCAAGTTTTAACCTGATTCAGAACCAGTTTAGAGTGTCTGACGAGTGGTCTGTATGCTGGAATCAACATAACAGAGATGTGGTCTGAGTAGCCGAGGTGGGGGCGGGGCTCCACACGATACGCGCCGGGAATGTTTGTGTAAACAACATCCAGCGTGTTCGCCCCTCTCGTAGCAAAGTCCACATACTGATGGAATTTAGGGAGCACTGTTCTGAGATTTGCATGACTGAAATCTCCGGCGATGATAAACTGTCCGTCGGGGTGAGACTTCTGCAGCTCGCTAATAGCTCTGTACAGCTCACACAGAGCCTCCTTAGCATTAGCGCTGGGTGGAATGTACACTCCGATAATGAAAGTAGTGGTGAATTCCTCGGGTAAATAAAAAGGTCTGCATCTAACAGTCACAAACTCCACTAGAGATGAGCAATAATTAGACACAAGCACAGAGTCTTTACACCATTCCGTGTTGATGTAAACACACACACCGCCACCGCGAGTCTTACCGCACAGAGCTGCATTCCTTTCGGCACGAAACACGGTTAGCCCGGCTAGCTGAATGGCGGCGTCCGGAACTCTGTCGCTGAGCCACGTCTCCGTGAAAACAAAGACGCAGCAGTCTCTGAACTCACGCCGTGTAGTTTGCTGGAGTCGGATGTAGTCCAGTTTATTATCCAGTGAGCAGACGTTGGACAAGATGATGGAAGGGAGTGCTGGCCGGCTAGGGTTTGTTGTTAGCCTAGCACGGACACCCGCCCGTTTACCGTGCTTCCGCTTCCTCGAACACCGCTTGCGACGTCCTCTCTCCCGGCCACCGGCATCAGGCAACGCTGAGGACTGAAGGCCTGGGCTTCGCAGCAAGCCGAGTCTGCGAAGTTTGCAGAGTACATCATCGTACAAGTTAGTAACTGCATGATTTCTGTACTGTAATATCGTCTGGCGGTCATATACATGAACACCACTGTCTTTGGCGTCCATGCACTTTTAATTTTCGCGCTAAAACAAAAAGAAAGCACCATTTTGGTTCTGGAGTGGCCACTGCATGCTACTGCTGCGCCGCCATCTTGGAAGTCCACACAAACTGATATGTTTCAGTCAAATAAGACCTGAGCCAGGAGAGGGCTGTTCCTTTAACACCAACAACATGTTCTAGTGTATCAAGTAGAACAGTGCGGTCAATGGTGTCAAAAGCTGCACTAAGATCCAGTAGCACCAGGAAGGAGACACAACCCTGATCAGAAGCCAGGTCAGGTCATTGACCACTGTAACCAGTGCTGTCTCTGTGCTATGATGAGGCCTAAATCCTGACTGATACATTTCATAAATGTTATTTCTATGCAGGTCTGAACATAACTGCTGTGCTACAGCCTTTTCTAGGATCTTGGAGATAAAGGGCAGGTTTGATATTGGTCTATAGTTAGACAGCTGACCGGGGTCGAGGTCCGGTTTTTTAATCAACGGTTTGATAACTGCTAGCTTAAAAGATTTAGGCACATAGCCAGTGCTTAGAGAAGAATTAATGATTTTTAGAAGGGGTTCAGTAGCTACTGGTAATATCTGTTTAAGGAAAGATGTGGGTAAAGGATCTAGGATGCAGGTTGAAGATTTTGAAGAGGAAATTATTGAAATTAGATCAGGCTCTTGAAGTGGAGTGAAGCACTCTAAGCTCTGATCAGAAATAGTTATATTATCTAAAGAATTATCTATCAAATAATTTGGTTTTAAATTAATAGTCTGAATTTTTTGCCTGATATTGTCAATTTTTTCATTGAAAAAATTCATGAAGTCATTGCTGCTAAATGTAGATGGTGTGTGCTTTTCTACAGTGGTTTTACTCCTGGTTAGTTTTGCTACAGTACTAAATAAAAATTTAGGATTGTTTTTGTTATCTTTGATTATGGCAGAAAGATAGAAAGAGGTCTTCTGGCTTATCAAAATGAATGTTGAAGTCTCCTACTATTAGTGCTTTGTCTAAAGAAACAACAAGGTTTGAAGCAAAATCTCCAAATTCACTGAGGAATTCAGAGTATGGCCCTGGGGGTCTGTAAATAACAATTAGTGGAATTGACTCTGTGAACTTATTATTAGTACTTGCGTACGTTAGGTTAGTATAAAGAACTTCGAATGTGTTGAACTGATGTCTGGGTTTTTGTGTGGTGCTTAGCTTATTATCATGAATAACTGCGACACCTCCTCCCCTGCCTGTTAGACGCGGTTGATGTATATAGCTATAGCCAGGCGGACAAGCTTCATTTAATGCTACGTACTCGTTTTGTTTAATCCATGTTTCTGTTAAACAAAGAACGCTGAACTCCTGATCAGTAATCAGTTCATTAATTATAAGTGTTTTAGTTGACAGAGATCTTATATTTAACAGTCCTAGCTTCAGATCAAAGGTGCAGGCTGTACATTCACTATCATCTAGTTTTATGTTAATCAGGTTACTAAAACAAATTTTCTGATTTCTGTTAAAACATTTTTGTTTGGCTCGGGGAACAGACACAGTCTCAATGTTATGAACCCTGAGTGACGACTCTTTGCAGCCAGCAGACGGTCAGATTAGCCTGCTTGTCTGCTCCTCTTCTACTTGTTTGCTGGATCCTCTTCCCACTGTTCTGGTCAAGGCCTGTCTTCCCTCTCTGATTCCTCTTATTTCTGCTATCATTTGCTCCTCTCTTACTACTGGAATTGTTCCTATGCCACTTAAAACTGCTGCTGTTACTCCAATTCTAAAAATATCTGGTGCCAATCCTAGTAATTTTAATATCCACTCTATCTCCAACTTACCTTTTCTTTCTAAAAATCCTTGAAAAAATAGTTGCTTCTCAATTTTAACTTGTAATAACTTGTATGAACATTTCCAGTCTGGTTTTTGCCCCTTTCATAGCACAGAAACTGCACTTTTAAAAATTACTAATGACCTTCTCATGGCAGCTGATTCTGGTTCAGTCACCATTCTTATCCTACTTGATTTAAGTGTGGCCTTTGATACCATTTCTCATACCATCCATCTTAATTGACTTCTCAATTGGCATTACTAACACCCCCCTGGACTGGTTTAAATCATATCTACCAGGACACACTCAGTTCATCAAATTACACTCTTTTAGATCCAAAACTCTATTACTCCAGCAAACCTAATGTTACCTTCCCTTGACTGCTTTAATGAACTCAAATCCTGGTTCTCTTCCAATTTCCTCAAAATAAATAATGAGAAAACTAAATTTCTTTTAATTGGTACTAAATCAATTTTATCTAAAATAAATAGCTTTTCCCTTTCAATTGACAATTCTGTTGTTTCCCCTTCTACTCAGGTTAAGAGTTTGGGTGTCCTCCTGGACAGTACACTGTCATTTCAATCACATATTAATAACATCACCCAGTCTGCGTATTTTCATCTACGTAATATCACCTGTCCTTCCCTCACACAGAATGCTACTTCTATTCATGTGCACAATCTTGTTACCTCCCATATTGATTGTAACTCCCTTCTTTTTTGTCTCTCTCACAAATCCCTTCTTAAACTTCAACTGGTTCAAAACTCGGCAGTGTAACGTCCGGGACCCCCGCCCTATGTGAGGCTCGAACATGGACGCCCGTGGTGTGTGTGCACACACCAGCACACGGTGGAATGAGACCCATTCACAGGATTCAGCGAAGCGCTGCTTTTATTACATTTAAGACATGACATAGGGAAACAAACGTTACACGAGACATGGCGTGGTTAACAAAACAAAACGACAACAAAAACTAGATCTTAACTTGGGCATAGAACCTAACAAACAGAAACCGGACAGAAACCACGGTACAGGTAACAATCATGGACAAGGACACAAACACAAGGATCCCTATTTATAGGGATAGACATTAGGGCTAATGGGATTCAGATGACACAATCAGGACTAGAACAATAGGAAAGGCTTAACATGAAAGACACACAAAGAAGCAGGCTTCCAGGGTTCACCTGCCAGTGCCCTCCCCAGGCCCGGCAGAGAACTGTCCAGCTGTTCCTGACAGGCAGCTCGTATCATCACGAAAACTCCTTCATTTCACCACATCACTCTGGTTTTGCAGCAGCTTCACTGGCTTCCGGTCAAGCTTTGCATTGACTTTAAGATTCTTCTTCTCACTTTTAAAGCTATTCACAATCTTGCCCCTTCTTACTTGTCTGATCTTCTCCATATTCACATTCCCTCTCGTTTGCTTAGATCTGCCTCTTCTCTTCCTCTTTCTGTTTCTTCTGCTCGCCTCGCCTCCATGGGGCAGAGGGCTTTCTGTTGCTCTGCTCCCCCGCTCTGAAACTCTTTACCTGAGGATTGAGTCGATTTCAGTCACAGGTTCCTTGAGATCACAACACCCTTACATCACAAATCCTGCAGCTGAATATTTCCAGCTAAATAAAATAGATTTCAATTATTATCAGAGAAATAATATAAATATGTACTTCAAATATTATTCTAAAAAATACTTAAAATAATTAAACATTTTTTTAAATCTGATATAAAATGTGGATTTTTAATTATCAAAAAAATAAAAGCTAAACATAACCAGATGAATTAAAAAGAATTTAAAAAATATATAAATATTACCAAATAAATAAAAATAAATAAATTTTTTCTGTTTGTTTTGTTTTACACCTTGCTGCATTTTATCAGTACCCCAGTAGCTGTTCCCTACCCATAATCCTTTGCGTCAGTGTGTCTGGGCTCACTGCTGTCTGTAAAGGCCACTTAATCCTACAGCAGGCTCTGAGTGTGGCTGAATGCCCGACTGTGTGTTCCTGTATAACACACTCCACTCAATATCCATAAAAATAGTAATTTATTGGAAAGAAAATGAGATAGAGGACACTTTTTACTTTTTTAATGATCTATATCGGGTGAGATCCGTATGCTACACTTCTACACTTCTACACAAACACAGAGCAGTAACAATCATTTAGTTCTTACGCAACACAAAATGCAGCAGAGTGTAAACTTTCAACACAGATAAATGACCATCAGAGTGTTGGACATATCACACATTCAGTATTATATAACTTCTATCCATCCGTCAGAGTGGTGGAGAGTCATATTGGTGTAACTGGTTAGAGATGAAAGTCTGGTGTTCTGCATGTGGACACTGCTGCATCCTGCTGTTGCATGAGTCTCTGATGATCCTCCAGGCTTATAACTATTACCAACATTAGTGTAGCTACATAGCTAACATGGTATACAGTTCATGGTGTTCAAATCATCTCCTTATCTGATCAAAACATATATACTGTGTTTGTAATGTATAGAATGACACTGAAACTCTTTGATTGCATTTACACACCTGTCCAAGAGCAGCTTGGCTAACTCCATGTCCAGCCTTATCAATAATAAACTAATCCATATTGGAGTAGCACTAGCAGTGTTGATATTACTGTTATTGCATGTCTTCTGTCTTTAAGTTGTTTTATTTCTGAAGCACAGTTTGATTTTTGCTAGTATACACTACAGAAACTACAGACTGCCTCAACCCAGATTCCACTCCACAGTACACATCTGAAATTCCCAAAAAGGCTTACATATCATATAAAAATATGTTTAATTCAAACCAGTTTTTCTATTTGGTATTTTTACATTGGCTTAAAGCAGCCTTACCAAACATTTAGAACGCTTAATCCAATCAATTATTAGTATGGGAGCGGCAGCAGGACATCAAGAACCGTCACTGAACAAAGGGTATATGTGACCATGAAGGGGACAAGGGCAAGTGGACAAGGTTAAGGGGACAAGGGCAATATATGTGTATATACTGTAAGTATAATATACTGCATCAGTTTATCTGGTGCTGTAATTAAATTAAACTCAGTCTAAGTGAAGTAAACTAATTTAGTGCACTAAAGGAAGTGACTAGAGGAGAAGTGTACTAGAGGAGAAGTGTACTTGAGGAAGTATACTAGAGGAGAAGTGTACTAGAGGAGCAGTGTATTAGAGGAAGTGTACTAGAGGAGAAGTGTACTTGAGGAAGTGTACTAGAGGAGAAGTGTACTAGAGGAGCAGTGTATTAGAGGAAGTGTACTAGAGGAGAAGTGTACTAGAGGAAGTGTACTAGAGGAGAAGTGTACATGAGGAAGTGTACTAGAGGAGAAGTGTACTAGAGGAGAAGTGTACTTGAGGAAGTGTACTAGAGGAGAAGTGTACTAGAGGAGAAGTGTACTAGAGGAAGTGTACTAGAGGAGAAGTGTACTAGAGGAAGTGTACTAGAGGAGAAGTGTACATGAGGAAGTTTACTAGAGGAGAAGTGTACTAGAGGAGCAGTGTATTAGGAGAAGTGTACTAGAGGATAAGTGTACTTGAGGAAGTGTACTAGAGGAAGTGTACTAGAGGAGAAGTGTACTAGAGGAAGTGTACTAGAGGAGAAGTGTACTAGAGGAGAAGTATACTAGAGGAAGTGTACTAGAGGGAGAAGTGTACATGAGGAAGTTTACTAGAGGAGAAGTGTACTAGAGGAAGTGTACTAGAGGAGCAGTGTATTAGGAGAAGTGTACTAGAGGAGCAGTGTATTAGGAGAAGTGTACTAGAGGAGAAGTGTACTTGAGGAGAAGTGTACTAGAGGAAGTGTACTAGAGGATAAGTGTACTTGAGGAAGTGTACTAGAGGAGCAGTGTATTAGGAGAAGTGTACTAGAGGAGAAGTGTACTAGAGGAGAAGTGTACATGAGGAAGTGTACTAGAGGAGAAGTGTACTAGAGGAGAAGTGTACTAGAGGAAGTGTACTAGAGGAGAAGTGTACTAGAGGAAGTGTACTAGAGGAGAAGTGTACTAGAGGAAGTGTACTAGAGGAGAAGTGTACATGAGGAAGTTTACTAGAGGAGAAGTGTACTAGAGGAGCAGTGTATTAGGAGAAGTGTACTAGAGGATAAGTGTACTTGAGGAAGTGTACTAGAGGAAGTGTACTAGAGGAGAAGTGTACTAGAGGAAGTGTACTAGAGGAGAAGTGTACTAGAGGAGAAGTATACTAGAGGAAGTGTACTAGAGGGAGAAGTGTACATGAGGAAGTTTACTAGAGGAGAAGTGTACTAGAGGAAGTGTACTAGAGGAGCAGTGTATTAGGAGAAGTGTACTAGAGGAGCAGTGTATTAGGAGAAGTGTACTAGAGGAGAAGTGTACTTGAGGAGAAGTGTACTAGAGGAAGTGTACTAGAGGATAAGTGTACTTGAGGAAGTGTACTAGAGGAGCAGTGTATTAGGAGAAGTGTACTAGAGGAGAAGTGTACTAGAGGAGAAGTGTACATGAGGAAGTGTACTAGAGGAGAAGTGTACTAGAGGAGAAGTGTACTTGAGGAAGTGTACTAGAGGAAGTGTACTAGAGGAGAAGTGTACTAGAGGAAGTGTACTAGAGGAGAAGTGTACATGAGGAAGTTTACTAGAGGAGAAGTGTACTAGAGGAGCAGTGTATTAGGAGAAGTGTACTAGAGGATAAGTGTACTTGAAGTGTACTAGAGGAAGTGTACTAGAGGAGAAGTGTACTAGAGGAAGTGTACTAGAGGAGAAGTGTACTAGAGGGAGAAGTGTACATGAGGAAGTTTACTAGAGGAGAAGTGTACTAGAGGAAGTGTACTAGAGGAGCAGTGTATTAGGAGAAGTGTACTAGAGGAGCAGTGTATTAGGAGAAGTGTACTAGAGGAGAAGTGTACTTGAGGAGAAGTGTACTTGAGGAGAAGTGTACTAGAGGAGAAGTGTACTAGAGGAAGTGTACTAGAGGATAAGTGTACTTGAGGAAGTGTACTAGAGGAGCAGTGTACTAGAGGAGCAGTGTACTAGAGGAAGTGTACTAGAGGAGAAGTGTACTTGAGGAAGTGTACTAGAGGAGAAGTGTACTAGAGGAGCAGTGTATTAGAGGAAGTGTACTAGAGGAGAAGTGTACTAGAGGAAGTGTACTAGAGGAGAAGTGTACTAGAGGAAGTGTACTAGAGGAGAAGTGTACTAGAGGAGAAGTGTACTTGAGGAAGTGTACTAGAGGAAGTGTACTAGAGGAGAAGTGTACATGAGGAAGTTTACTAGAGGAGAAGTGTACTAGAGGAAGTGTACTAGAGGAGAAGTGTACTAGAGGAGCAGTGTATTAGAGGAAGTGTAGTAGAGGATAAGTGTACTAGAGGAAGTGTACTAGAGGAGCAGTGTATTAGAGGAAGTGTACTAGAGGATAAGTGTACTTGAGGAAGTGTACTAGAGGAGCAGTGTATTAGAGGAAGTGTACTAGAGAATAAGTGTACTTGAGGAAGTGTACTAGAGGAGAAGTGTACTAGAGGAAGTGTACTAGAGGAGAAGTGTACTAGAGGAAGTGTACTAGAGGAGAAGTGTACTAGAGGAGCAGTGTACTAGAGGAAGTGTACTAGAGGAGAAGTGTACTTGAGGAAGTGTACTAGAGGAGAAGTGTACTAGAGGAGCAGTGTATTAGAGGAAGTGTACTAGAGGAGAAGTGTACTAGAGGAAGTGTACTAGAGGAGAAGTGTACTAGAGGAAGTGTACTAGAGGAGAAGTGTACTAGAGGAGAAGTGTACTTGAGGAAGTGTACTAGAGGAAGTGTACTAGAGGAGAAGTGTACATGAGGAAGTTTACTAGAGGAGAAGTGTACTAGAGGAGCAGTGTATTAGGAGAAGTGTACTAGAGGATAAGTGTACTTGAGGAAGTGTACTAGAGGAAGTGTACTAGAGGAGAAGTGTACTAGAGGAAGTGTACTAGAGGAGAAGTGTACTAGAGGAGAAGTGTACATGAGGAAGTTTACTAGAGGAGAAGTGTACTAGAGGAAGTGTACTAGAGGAGCAGTGTATTAGGAGAAGTGTACTAGAGGAGAAGTGTACTAGAGGAGCAGTGTATTAGGAGAAGTGTACTAGAGGAGAAGTGTACTTGAGGAGAAGTGTACTTGAGAAAGTGTACTTAAGGAAGTGTACTAGAGGAGAAGTGTACTAGAGGAGAAGTGTACTTGAGGAGAAGTGTACTTGAGGAGGAGTGTACTTGAGGAGAAGTGTACTTGAGGAAGTGTACTAGAGGAGAAGTGTACTAGAGGAGAAGTGTACTAGAGGAGAAGTGTACTTGAGGAGAAGTGTACTTGAGGAAGTGTACTAGAGGAGAAGTGTACTAGAGGAGAAGTGTACTAGAGGAGAAGTGTACTTGAGGAAGTATACTAGAGGAGAAGTGTACTAGAGGAGCAGTGTATTAGAGGAAGTGTACTAGAGGAGAAGTGTAATAGAGGAAGTGTACTAGGGGAGAAGTGTACTTGAGGAAGTGTACTAGAGGAGAAGTGTACTAGAGGAGCAGTGTATTAGAGGAAGTGTACTAGAGGAGAAGTGTACTAGAGGAAGTGTACTAGAGGAGAAGTGTACTAGAGGAAGTGTACTAGAGGAGAAGTGTACTAGAGGAGAAGTGTACTTGAGGAAGTTTACTAGAGGAGAAGTGTACTAGAGGAGCAGTGTATTAGGAGAAGTGTACTAGAGGAGAAGTGTACTTGAGGAGAAGTGTACTTGAGGAGAAGTGTACTTGAGGAAGTGTACTAGAGGAGAAGTGTACTAGAGGAGAAGTGTACTAGAGGAGAAGTGTACTAGAGGAAGTGTACTAGAGGAGAAGTGTACTAGGAGAAGTGTACTAGAGGAGAAGTGTACTAGAGGAAGTGTACTAGAGGAGAAGTGTACTAGAGGAAGTGTACTAGAGGAGAAGTGTACTTGAGGAAGTGTACTAGAGGAGAAGTGTACTAGAGGAGCAGTGTATTAGAGGAAGTGTAGTAGAGGATAAGTGTACTAGAGGAAGTGTACTAGAGGAGCAGTGTATTAGAGGAAGTGTACTAGAGGATAAGTGTACTTGAGGAAGTGTACTAGAGGAGCAGTGTATTAGAGGAAGTGTACTAGAGGAGCAGTGTATTAGGAGAAGTGTACTAGAGGAGAAGTGTACTAGAGGAAGTGTACTAGAGGAGAAGTGTACTTGAGGAAGTGTACTAGAGGAGAAGTGTACTAGAGGAGCAGTGTATTAGAGGAAGTGTACTAGAGGAGCAGTGTACTAGAGGAAGTGTACTAGAGGAGAAGTGTACTTGAGGAAGTGTACTAGAGGAAGTGTACTAGAGGAGAAGTGTACTAGAGGAAGTGTACTAGAGGAGAAGTATACTATAGGAAGTGTACTAGAGGATAAGTGTACTTGAGGAAGTGTACTAGAGGAGAAGTGTACTAGAGGAAGTGTACTAGACGAGAAGTATACTAGAGGAAGTGTACTAGAGGATAAGTGTACTTGAGGAAGTGTACTAGAGGAGCAGTGTATTAGAGGAAGTGTACTAGAGGAGAAGTATACTAGAGGAAGTGTACTAGAGGAGAAGTATACTAGAGGAAGTGTACTAGAGGAGAAGTGTACTAGAGGAAGGGTACTAGAGAAGTATACTAGAGGAAGTGTACTAGAGGAGAAGTATACTAGAGGAAGTGTACTAGAGGAGAAGTATACTAGAGGAAGTGTACTAGAGGAGAAGTGTACTAGAGGAAGTGTACTAGAGGAGAAGTGTACTAGAGGAGAAGTGTACATGAGGAAGTTTACTAGAGGAGAAGTGTATTAGAGGAGCAGTGTATTAGGAGAAGTGTACTAGAGGAGAAGTGTACTAGAGGAGAAGTGTACATGAGGAAGTGTACTAGAGGATAAGTGTACTTGAGGAAGTGTACTAGAGGAGCAGTGTATTAGGAGAAGTGTACTAGAGGAGAAGTGTACTAGAGGAGAAGTGTACTTGAGAAAGTGTACTTAAGGAAGTGTACTAGAGGAGAAGTGTACTAGAGGAGAAGTGTACTTGAGGAGAAGTGTACTTGAGGAGGAGTGTACTTGAGGAGAAGTGTACTTGAGGAAGTGTACTAGAGGAGAAGTGTACTAGAGGAGAAGTGTACTAGAGGAGAAGTGTACTTGAGGAGAAGTGTACTTGAGGAAGTGTACTAGAGGAGAAGTATACTAGAGGAAGTGTACTAGAGAAGTATACTAGAGGAAGTGTACTAGAGGAGAAGTATACTAGAGGAAGTGTACTAGAGGAGAAGTATACTAGAGGAAGTGTACTAGAGGAGAAGTATACTAGAGGAAGTGTACTAGAGGAGAAGTGTACTAGAAGAAGTGTACAAGAGGAGCAGTGTATATACTAGAGGAGAAGTGTACTAGAGGAGCAGTGTATTAGAGGAAGTGTACTAGAGGAGAAGTGTACTAGAGGAAGTGTACTAGAGGAGAAGTGTACTAGAGGAGAAGTGTACTAGAGGAAGTGTACTAGAGGAGAAGTATACTAGAGGAAGTGTACTAGAGGAGAAGTATACTAGAGGAAGTGTACTAGAGGAGAAGTATACTAGAGGAAGTGTACTAGAGAAGTATACTAGAGGAAGTGTACTAGAGGAGAAGTATACTAGAGGAAGTGTACTAGAGGAGAAGTATACTAGAGGAAGTGTACTAGAGGAGAAGTATACTAGAGGAAGTGTACTAGAGGAGAAGTGTACTAGAGGAAGTGTACAAGAGGAGCAGTGTATTAGAGGAAGTGTACTAGAGGAGCAGTGTATTAGAGGAGCAGTGTATTAGAGGAAGTGTACTAGAGGAGCAGTGTATTAGAGGAAGTGTACTAGAGGAGAAGTGTACTAGAGGAAGTGTACTAGAGGAGCAGTGTATTAGAGGAAGTGTACTAGAGGAGAAGTGTACTAGAGGAGAAGTGTACTAGAGGAAGTGTACTAGAGGAGAAGTATACTAGAGGAAGTGTACTAGAGGAGAAGTATACTAGAGGAAATGTACTAGAGGAGAAGTATACTATAGGAAGTGTACTAGAGGAAGTGTACTAGAGGAGAAGTATACTAGAGGAAGTGTACTAGAGGAGAAGTATACTAGAGGAAGTGTACTAGAGGAGAAGTATACTAGAGGAAGGGTACTAGAGGAGAAGTGTACTTGAGGAAGTGTACTAGAGGAGAAGTATACTAGAGGAAGTGTACTAGAGGAGAAGTGTACTAGAGGAAGTGTACTAGAGGAGCAGTGTATTAGACGAAGTGTACTAGAGGAGAAGTGTACTAGAGGAGAAGTGTACTAGAGGAGAAGTGTACTTGATGAAGTGTACTAGAGGAGAAGTGTACTAGAGGAGCAGTGTATTAGAGGAAGTGTACTAGAGGATAAGTGTACTAGAGGAAGTGTACTAGAGGAGCAGTGTATTAGAGGAAGTGTACTAGAGGATAAGTGTACTTGAGGAAGTGTACTAGAGGAGCAGTGTATTAGAGGAAGTGTACTAGAGGAGAAGTGTACTAGAGGAGAAGTGTACTAGAGGAAGTGTACTAGAGGAGCAGTGTATTAGAGGAAGTTTACTAGAGGAGAAGTATACTAGAGGAAGTGTACTAGAGGAGAAGTATACTAGAGGAAGTGTACTAGAGGAGAAGTATACTAGAGGAAGTATACTAGAGGAGAAGTGTACTAGAGGAAGTGTACTAGAGGAAGTGTACTAGAGGAGAAGTGTACTTGAGGAAGTGTACTAGAGGAGAAGTGTACTAGAGGTGCAGTGTATTAGAGGAAGTGTATTAGAAGTGTACTAGAGGAGAAGTGTACTAGAGGAGAAGTGTACTTGAGGAGAAGTGTACTTGAGGAAGTGTACTAGAGGAGAAGTGTACTAGAGGAGCAGTGTATTAGAGGAAGTGTACTAGAGGATAAGTCTATGTGAGGAAGTGTACTAGAGGAGAAGTGTACTAGAGGAAGTGTACTAGAGGAGAAGTGTACTAGAGGAAGTGTACTAGAGGAGCAGTGTATTAGAGGAAGTGTACTAGAGGAGAAGTATACTAGAGGAAGTGTACTAGAGGAGAAGTATACTAGAGGAAGTGTACTAGAGAAGTATACTAGAGGAAGTGTACTAGAGGAGACGTATACTAGAGGAAGTGTACTAGAGGAGAAGTATACTAGAGGAAGTGTACTAGAGGAGAAGTATACTAGAGGAAGTGTACTAGAGG
>NC_080710.1:34863368-35043368 GCF_019097595.1 Hemibagrus wyckioides | reverse complement strand
TCTATGACCATGAACCTTCCAGATCTGCTCCTTTACCTAAGAACTATATATTAAAAGCTTGACTAAACAAATGTGTCTTAAACCCGAAAGCCTAAACCCTAAAGCCTAAACCATAAACCCTAAACCTTAAACCCTATAGATAGACATAGATAGATAGATAGATAGATAGATAGATAGATAGATAGATAGATAGATAGATAGATAGATAGATAGATAGATAGATAGATAGATAGATAGATAGATAGATAGATAGATAGATAGATAGATACTTACTTTATTCATCCCAAAGGGAAATTCACAGTTTCCAGCAGTATCCATGAACACAGGTAATAGATAAAATAGGAAGGAATATAACAAAAAATACTAAAATACCCAAATTAGGATACAAAAATATAACGAAAAATATATCAAATAACAAAATATAAAATATAACAAAAAATATATCAAATTACAAAATATAAAATATTACAAAATATAACAATATAAAAAATATAGCAGAAAAATACTAAATATAGAGATTTAGGAATAAATATGGAGAATGAGATGAAGAACAAGATAAGTAATGTACAAAACAAGTGTTTAAGGTTACAGACAATGTATTGTGTGTGGTGTGTGTTTTATTGTACAGTCCAGTACAGAGAGAGAGTAGTGTCAGCACTGACTTCTCCCACCCCGTGTTGAATTAAAGAGTCGCATGGCATGGGGGAGGAACGACCTCCTCAGTCTGTCAGTGGAGCAGGGCAGTGACACCAACCGGTCACTGAAGCTGCTTCTCTGTCTGGAGATGATGCTGTACAGTGGATGCAGTGGATTGTCCATGATGGACAGGAGCCTGCTCAGTGTCCTCCTCTCTGCCACTGATGTCAGGCTGTCCAGTTCTGAGCCCACAATCGAGCCTGTCTTCCTCACCAGCTTGTCCAGATGTGAGGCAGCTTATCCAGATGTGAGGCAGTTCAGTCCATTCTTTCATCCAGCTGTACTCCAAGGCACTTGTAGGTCTTGACAAACTCCACAAAGTCCCCATTGATAGTAACAGGCTCAGGTTGAGGCCTGGGCCTCCTAAAGTCCACCACCATCTCCCTGGTCTTTGTAGTGTTGAGGTGCAGATGGTTAATGTCACGCCATGCAACGAAGTCCTGTATGAGTTGTCTGTACTCTTCCTCCTGTCCCTTCCTGATACAGCCAACGATAGCAGTATCATCTGCAAACTTTTGCACGTGGCAGAGCTCTGAGCTGTACTGAAAGTCCGAGGTGTAGATGGTGAACAGGTGAGAGAACAGTCCCTTGTGGTGCCCCAGTACTGCTGACCACAGTGTCAGACCTGCACTCCCCCAGTCTCACATACTAAAGTCTGTCTGTCAGGTAGTCTGTGATCCACACGATCAGGTGTGAGATCACTCCCATCTCTGTTAGTTTGTTTCTGAGGAGCAGCGGCTGGATGGTTTGAATGCATTGGAGAAGTCCAAAAATGTTATTCTCACAGCCCCGCCGCCGCTGTCCAGGTGAGAGAGGGCTCTGTGTAGCATGTAGGTAATGGCATCTTCCACTCCCACCTTCTCCTGGTATGCAAACTGCAGAGGGTCGAGGGCGTGGCAGACCTGTGGCCTAATGTGGTGTAGCATCACCTGCTCCATGGTCTTCATTATGTGAGACGTCAGGGCGACTGGCCTGAAGTCATTCAGCTCTCCAGGGCGTGGTTTCTTTGGGACTGGGATGATGCAGGATGTTTTCCGCCACTGAGGTACCCTCTCTTGCTCCAGGCTCAGGTTAAAGATGCGCTGTAAAGGGTCTCCCAGTTCCATTGCGCAGGCCTTCAGTAGTCGTGGAGATACTCCATCTGGGCCTGCAACTTTACTGGGACGGAACCTCCTCAGCTCTCCGCACACCTGGGCTGCTGTGATCATGGGTGGAGGGATATTCTCCTCCTCTGTGCCATAGTTGTTCTCAGTGGGTAGATTGAGAGCAGAAGTGGGGGATGCAGTGTACTGAGGTGTGAATGTTGGGGTCGTCAAACCTGTTGAAGAAATTGTTTAGCTGGTTCGCCATTCCCACACCTAATTCAATGGTGTTACCCTGCTTCGAGCTGAATCCAGTTATTGTCTTCATCCCGCTCCACACTTCCTTCATGCTGTTGTTTTGCAACCTCTGCTCCAGCTTTCTCCTGTACTGCTCCTTCGCCTCCCTGAGCTGGACTTTTAGTTCCTTCTGCACACGCTTAAGCTCCTGCTGATCACCATCCTTAAAGGCCCTCTTCTTCTGGTTCAGAAGTCCCTTGATGTCACTTGTGATCCAGGGCTTGTTGTTTGCATAGCAGCATACAGTTCTTACTGGAACAACAACGTCCATACAGAAGTTGATGTAGTCAGTAGTGCAGTCAACAACATCCTCAATGTTTTCACTGTGTGGCCCCTGCAGTACATCCCAGTCTGTGTCCCTGAAGCAGTCTCTCAGGATCTTCTCAGCCTCAGGAGACCACTTTCTGAATGAGTGTGTGGTTGTTGGTAGTCTCCTCACTCTTGCTTTATAGTGAGGCTGAAACAGAATAAGGTTAAGAAGGTGGTCTGCTTTCCCCAGTGCAGGCAGCGGGGTGGCTCTGTATGCATCCTTTATGTTAGCATACAGTAAATCAATGGTCTTATTTCCCCTGGTGTTACAGTCCACATACTGGGAGAAAGCAGGTAGTGTTGTGTCCAGAGTAACATGATTAAAGTCCATCGCCTCAGGGTGTTGCGTTTGTATCCTAGCTACAGCAGAGTGGATGACGTCACATGCTACTTCTGCGTCGGCGCGTGGGGGGATGTAAACAATGAGAACAATGGCGTGTCCAAACTCTCTGGGCAAGTAATAGGGACCCAAACTTACAGCCAGAAGTTCGATGTCCCTGCAGCAGTTGGAGATTTTTATGCTCACATGCCCAGGATTACACCATCTTATGTTTACATAAATGGCGAGTCCTCCTCCTTTCTGCTTCCTGCAGGCTTTAGTGTCTCTGTCTGCCCTGACCGTGATGAAGCCAGGTAGCTCCACAATAGCCTTAACCCTAAAGCCTAAACCTTAAACACTAAAGCCTAAACCCTAAAGCCTAAACCCTAAACCTTAAAGCCTAAACCCTAAAGCCTAAACCTTAATACCTAAACCCTAAATCCTATAGCCCAAAGCCTAAAGCCAAAACCCCAAAGCCTACACCATATATAACAAACCATATACATACACTATATAATAATTCCTACACGAAACTCCAGCACTCACACAACAGACACACAGAAAACTTTAACCATGAATTCTTCTTCTTTTTATTTATTTATTTATTTATTTATTTATTTATTTATTTATTTATTTATTTATTTATTTATTTATTTATTATTAATGTTGTTATTATAGAATTACTAAAAAAGATTGGTGTGTTACAGTATGTGTGTGTAATATGGCAGTATATCAATAAATTGGAATGACGATGAAGATGGATAATGATATTATTATCATTAATAAGCTCTGAATCTGTTTCTTATCCATTTTAAACTCCTCTAAATGCATCACATTCATATTAAATTAATTAACTAAAAATTAGCTGTAACATAGAAACAAGGTCAAAGTCATCCTCTCAAACACACACACACACACACACACACAATGTGCAGTGTTAATAAATATTAGTGTTATTAAAAATTCACTCACTTTTATTAACTCAGATAACTCTCTGGTAAACGAGTAATGGAACCCAGGACACTGGTGTTCATGCTGCAGGGGTCATTAATTATGGGACATTTTTAATCACTATGGATAATGGAGTAATGTTCTGTCTGTGAGTTTGGTGTAAATGAGTCAGGACTCTGTTGGTTAGTTTAAGGAATTTAAGGAATGATTATTATTATATGGGAGACTTGTAATGAAGTGCAATTTCTCTAAATTGTGTACATTGCCATTTTTGCAAACATTAGAATCAACTTCACTTCAAAACATGATAGACTGTGACATGACTTTGAACGAGTCTTGTGGAGTGTTAGCTCCTCTGACTCTGTAGTGTGGTGTAGAATGGGATCTGAGCTTCCTTAGGAAACAGAGTCTGCTCATCCCCTTCCTGTATACAGCATCAGTGTGGGTCCTCCAGTCCAGTCTGTCGTTTAAGTGGACACTCAAATACCTGTAGTTATCAACAATTCCAACCTCCTCGCCCATGATGGTTATGGACTCAAAGTTTTAATCCTCCTAAAGTCCACCACCATCTCCTTGGTCTTCATCACATTTAGAAGCAGGTCATTCCTAGTGCACCAGTCCACAAAGTTATCCAGAAGTCAAGATAATTTCTGCAGGTGGCATGATTCAGAGTTGCACTGAAAGTCTGAGTTGTAAAGAATGGACAAAAATGACAGGACAGGACAGTCCCCTTAGGTTTCCCTCTGTTACTGACCACTGTGTCAGACAGGGAGGCCCCCAATCGCACAAGGTAAAAACTTTGTCTCTCCAACACCTTCATGTAATGTGACATCTGGGCAATCAGTCTGAAGTCACTGAAGCCAGATAAGGTGGGTTTATTAGGAACTGGTACTAGACAATATGTTTTCCCTGGTACCATTTCCTTCATCAGACTCAGGTTGTACTTCAGGATATCAGACAGCTGAGTAGCGCAAGACTTAAGCCTTGCCTTGATGAAATCTCTCCAGCTGTCTTCTCACCTGGTTGGTCATCACAGTCACACATGTGTGTTTGTTGTCTCCACTAGATCCCTGAAGGTGTGCTGTGGGATCTGGCACCAAGATGTTAGCAGCAGATCCTTTAAGTCCTGTAAGTTGTGAGGTGGGGCCTCCATGGATCAGACTTGTTTGTTCAGCACATCCCACAGATGCTGGATTGAATTGAGATCTACAGAGTCAACACCTCAAACTGGTTGTTGTGGTCATCAAACCATTCCTGAGCCATTTGTGCTTTGTGTCACGGTGCATTATCCTGCTGATAGAGACCACAGCCATCAGGGAATACCATTTCCATGAAAGAGTGTAGATGGTCTGCAACAATGCTTAGGTAGGTGATACATGTCAAAGTAATATCCACATGGATGGCAGGAAACAAGGATTCCCAGCAGAACACTGACCAAAGCAGGACACTGCCTCCGCCAGCTCCCCTTCTTCCCATAGTGCATCCTGGTGCCATGTGTTCCCCAGGTAAGAGAAGCAGACCCACCCGGCCATCCACGTAATGTAAAAGAAAACGTGAATCATCAGACCAAGCCACCTTCTTCCATTGCTCCGTGGTCCAGTTCTGATGCTCATGGGCCCATTGTTTTCGGTGGTGCATAGGGGTCAGCATGGGCACCCTGACCAGTCTACGGCTATGCAGCCCCATATGCAACAAACTGTGATGCACTGTGTATTCTGACCCCGTTCTATCAGAACCAGCATTAACTTCTTCAGCAATCTGAGCAACAGTAGCTCGTCTGTTGGATCAGATCACAAGGGCCAGTCTTCTCTCCCCACGTGCATCAATGAGCCTTGGCCATCCATGACCCTGTTGCCGGGTCACAACTGTTTCTTCCTTGGACCACTTTTGATAGATACTGACCACTGCAGACCGGGAACACCCCACAAGAGCTGCAGTTTTGGAAATGCTCTGATCCAGTGGTCTAGCCATCACAATTTGGCCCTTTTGGTCAAATTCACTCAAATCCTTACACTTTTCCAGCTTCTAACATCAACTTTGAGGACAAAATGTTCACTTGCTGCCTAATATATCCCACCCACTAACAGGTGCCATGACAAGATCTTTTTCACTTCACCAGTCAGTGGTCAGAATGTTATAACTGACTGGTGTACACATATAGTGTAGTTTGATAGAAATCTAAATAATTTTCAATACATGAAAATTAAAAAACTTGTTCTGTTGGGAAATAATATCGAACAAATTAATCAAATTAGCTTGATTTTGTTATTTTGTGCCATTATTAAGATTAAGTACAAATAGTTCTGTTTAAATGCAGGATGATTCCCTTTGTGATTCGAAACCTTGTTATGGTGAAGGGGTTTGTGTACTCTGGTGAGCCACAGGGCTATCTCACATGGAGGTTAATGCCCCCAGATGGGCTGTTTGGTGAACAGGGAAGAGGTCAGTCATGGAATTATCTTAAAGAATTTTGTTTAAAAAAGTAAAAAAAAAGATCTTGCCAGGAGTAGGTTGTCAGATCTGGGGGTGGTGTCCAGAGGAGCAAGCCTGGTAACCCAAAACTGTGATGTGGAGCCATCTTCTGGGCTTCGACCTCATTGTGAAGGATATGTACAGATGTTGCAGATGTGTGATAGTCTTTGATGGACTATATCCTTTCTAAGTCACATTGTGAGCAACTCTTTGTGAGATTATTATTATTATCATACTTTATTAGCTAATGAGAAATAATTGCAGGTGTTAGTAGTCAGAGGTGTAGTGTGGACTATACCATTCTGTAGAATGGGGGGAGGGAGTGGGTGTGTTACAACAAGTTAAAGAAAGACTCATATTTCTGCTAATTTAACATCAAACATTTAATGTGTTATTATTATATTACTTTAGATAAAGTGTTGAAAGCAATAGAGCAAGAGATGGAATGATGAGGGAAGAGGACAGAACTCGGCTGTTCCACTTTTGTTTAGCGGGGCATAAAAGTGGGACAATCTGTTCCCTGGAAGTTCTCCAATTAAATTTTCTGGGGACGGATTCACTGAAAATATCTATATCCACATTATGTCCTACATAGAGAGAGAGAGAGAGAGAGAGAGAGAGAAAGAGCGAGAGAGTGACATACACACACGTGTGTATATATATATATATATATATATATATATATATATATATATATACCTGCTAACAGTGGTATGTAATAAATTGAACAGTTTATTGATTAGTAGTTTGTTGCCATTAGCTTGAACCTTCTTCTCATCTTATTGTATAGTCTGTCCATGATGATGATGTGCTGTCCATCACCAAAGTCAACCATATCCCATCGCTATGATGACCATGATCCTTGGTGACATGGCACAGCAAAGGATGCTAGGAAAACGGTTTTTCACTGCCCCAGAAAATAAAGAAGTGGAGGATGGAGCAGAAGAGGAAAACAGACCCAATGGAATGATGGATGGACAGGAGGAGAACCAGATCCGAGGAGGCACTCAAACACGAGAGGTCAAAGGGGAGGGGCTAAAGCCAGCGGCCATTGTAATCGGAAGGCAACGAGGAGACAGGCAGCAGCGAATCATCAATCCAGGACACCGGGGTATTTCAGCCAATCAGGCAGTGTTACATCATCAGCCAGCCAGTCATGAGATGTATCACCAAACTCCAGCCAATCAGCAGCAGCTTTATAAAGTTTTAACCAATCAGCAGGCTCGGAGGCGTCACATGGAGCGCAGCATGACTACAATCGGACCACTGGAAGATGCACACCTGAATACAATGGTGTTCCGGATTGGAATTCCTGACATCAAACAGACGGTACACACACACACAAACACACACAAACAATAAAATCAAAAACAACTTTATGTATGTTGAAAATGTTGTGTTCTTCAGATCAGTGATGAAGACCTCAGTAGGTTCTGGTGGTTGAGATTTCCTGAATTTTACAATTCAGACTAGTTATATTTAAGACCTGGAGTTATTTCTGCTAATTATCTTATAGAGCATAAAATATGGTGTAATCCTTCCACAGACATGCACGTAAACATACTGACATGACAGATTCAGACTAAAATCCCAAACGGAAAACTAATCCCATCTATATAGGGCTAAAAACTTGTCTCCTGTGTAATGGGAAGGAATTAATGGTGATTAACGTGTCTATGAAGTGTATGTGATGTGTCTGTGACGTGTCTGTCTGTCCCAGGTGAGAGCTTAGCCAGTACTCAGATGGTGAACATCTCTAATCTGTACCATTCTTTGTCACAATCAAACTTCTACATTTAGTATGTGTCTCTTTCCTTCAATTAGAAATAATTGAAGATGCGTAATCAGGCATTAAGGAGGGGGATGTGTGGTAGCTTAGTGATTAAGGTGTTGGACTACTGATCAGAAGGTTGTGAGGTCAAATCCCAGCTCCACACCACCAGGCTGCCACTGCTGGACCCCTAAGCAAGGCCCTTAAACCCCAACTTCTCAGCTGTACAAAATGAGCTAAAATGTAAGTCTTTCTGGATAAAAGCGTCTGCTAAATGATAGAAATGTAAAGGACCACTGACATACCTTTACAGCTCCCTCATAAGTACAAAGTAAAGCTATATACAGGCAAAACTCACTAAATTCCTCCTTAACCATAGAAGATTGTGACCAGAGAGGATTTAATGTGGGAGAAATTATAGCAAAAGAAATAGTGGGTTGAGATTAAAGAGGAGTCTAGACTAAAAGGATAGGGATTGGAACAAAGAGTAAAGATATTGTGATATAGGATACAGCAAAGACCATCATAAGGAAATTAACAGAAAATAATGAGTGATGTAAAGTGAGGATATGACCAGTAGAACACTGGACAAGCACCAGCAGGTAGAGAACTACAGCAAGAGGAGGAAAGCTCAGTGTTTAAAGGTAGATTTCTGGAGATATCTTCTGAGAGACTAAGATAGTTGGAAAAAACAGGATACACTTATAGGTCATTGACATGACCTTTATTAAACAGTTACCGCTTTTTCTACAGAAATTTTATAACAATGTCCACTGTTAAATAAATAGATAAATAAAGTGAGAACAGGAGTGGCTTGTGAGGATAACACCCCCCACCCCCCACACACAGAGGGAAGACGAGTGTAATGGTGAAAAGAGGAAATCAGGACATGTGTTTTTGTAAAATAACATGTTTTGTGTTTGTATGTCACTTTATCTCTGACTGTAAGTATGGGTTCTTGTGTGTGTGTCTGTGTGTGTGTGTGTGTTGGTGAATACTGACATGAAGAGCTTCAATATATGGGATTTTTAATAAACCATGCAGACATGAATGTGAATTTCTATTGTAACGTACACACACACCTGGCTCTAGGAAAGAACAAACGGAAAAGTGGGACTAGTGTTGCCCTCAAATCCGTGTGTGTGTGAGTGTGTGCATGTGTGTGTTTTTGTAGACTATGAAGCTGTGTGAGGATTTGGGGTTCTTAATCATTCTGCTTGTGTTTTAATGAATTTTAACATCATCCAGATGTGATGACCTAATAGTTCTTCATGGGTCGTTGATTGCTGTTCTAGACACGGTCTTTTATTCACGGAATTTATTCACTGCCCAGCATGTGGAGGCAGAATAAAAAAAAAATGAAGGAGTTTCTCCGTGCTTCTAAACATGTAGCTGGAGATGGTTCACTCAGAAAAACACTGAATGTAGGACAGGAAAAAGGAAGTGCACTGGAGGTCTTTAGAGAATGATCTCTGTGTGAACTGCAGGACAAATGAAAGTAGCTAGAGCCATCACAACTGACCCCAGCCTGACCACCACATGGGGTAAATCAGAGGGTTGAGTTTAATGAAAGTCAATAAAATCTTTACCTTAGCCCTAACCCAAACCTTAACCTTAAACTGAATGATATGATAGGCAGCGACTGTGGCTGCAATAGATACACACAATAATTTCCCTCATGGGATCAATAAAGTCTATCTATCTATCTATATGGTAACACAGTTGTGAAGTGAGCACTGTGAATCTTCTGGGGAATAAAATGGAGTGAGGTGTTGAAGAGAAGATGATTATAACAGTATTTATGTCATTGGGATACTGATCAAGTCTGTTAAACTAATCTAATGTATTTCGTCTAATGTTTCAGCCAGATATTTAATTCAATTCAATTTATTTTGTATAGTGCCTTTTACAATGAACATTGTCTCAAAGCAACTTTACAAAAGAAGAGAAACGGAGAAAGGGGAGGGGAAAAATATATAACTAAATAACTAGAAATAATAAATTATTAAATTAAATTATTAAACTATTTTATTTTATCTCTAATGAGCAAGCCTGTGGTGATGGTGGCAAGGAAAAACTCCCTGTGATGATATGAGGAAGAAACCTTGAGAGGAACCAGGCTCAGAAGGGAACCCATCCTCATTTGGGTGACACTAAACAGTAAATAATGTAACTGTAACTGATTAATGTCCTTTCTACAACAGAAATCAATGACCCATGAGGAACTATTAGGTCAGTGTAGTTTCTGAGGTCATTATAGACACTAATTCTTTGTTGTCCACAGCATCAGTGGGCACCAACAAGCGACGAGACTCCGACCAGGGGTAGGGCAGTGGTCACAATGGAACTGGCAAACACTGGGAGCTCAGGAGTGGGGTGTATAGCTCCACAGAGAAAGACAGAGAAAGAAAGAGAAAGATATGATTCTGATCATGTGATGTTTAAGACAATGTAGATTATGTATAAAGTGCAGGCAGGGACTCCGGCAAGACTAGCTATGACATCATAACTAAAAGGGAGAGCCAGAAGGTCACAGACATGAAGGCTTCCTGGGACATAAAGCGTCCAACCACTTCACAGTCAGCAAACCTGAGTGACTTGTGAGGGTGGTAAGATGACAGCATCCAAACATCCCAGTACACCAAACACTCTATGACCATGAACCTTCCAGATCTGCTCCTTTACCTAAGAAAACTATACATTAAAAGCTCGACTAAACAAATGTGTCTTCAGCCTAGACTTAAACATTGAGACTGTGTCTGAATCCCCAACACTAATTGGAAGGCTGTTCCATAACTGTGGGGCTTTGAAAGAGAAAGCTCCGCCCCCTGCTGTAGCCTTTACTACTTGAGGTACTACCAAGTAACCAGCACCCTTTGATCGGAGTAGGCGTGGCGGATCATAAAAGACTAAAAGATCGCTCAGGTACTGCGGCGCAAGACCATTTAGTGCTTTATAGGTCAGTAACAGTATTTTATAATCAATGTGAAATTTGACTGGGAGCCAATGTAGTGTGGATAAAATAGGAGTGATGTGTTCATATCTTCTGGTTCTAGTTAGGACTCTAGCTGCTGCATTCTGGACTAACTGGAGCTTGTTTCTGCTCCTACTGGAACATCCAGACAGTAAGACATTACAATAATCCAACCTAGAGGTAACAAAAGCATGAACTAGTTTTTCTTCATCATGAAGTGACATCATATTTCTTATCTTAGCAATATTTCTGAGATGGAAGAAGGCTACCCGAGTGATATTATCTACATGAGCTTCAAATGAAAGACCAGAGTCAATAATCACACCAAGATCTTTTACTGCTGGACAAGATGAAACCAAAAGATCATCCACCATTACTCTGTAATCAGAAAGCTCACTTCTAGCTGCCTGTGGTCCTAGTACAAGCACCTCTGTCTTGTCAGAATTAAGCAGGAGGAAGTTAGTGACCATCCAATGTCTAATGTCCTTTACACATTCTTCTATCTTAATAAGCTGGTGTCTCTCATCTGACTTCGCTGAGACATATAGCTGTGTGTCATCTGCATAACAGTGGAAGCTAATACCATGTTTATGAATAATTACACCAAGGGGTAACATATATAGGGAGAAAAGCAGTGGGCCTAAAACAGAACCTTGTGGAACACTGAACATAACCTTGGTATGCATGGAGAAGTCACCATCTAGATCTACAAACTGATAACGGTCAGTCAAATAAGACCTGAGCCAGGAGAGGGCTGTTCCTTTAACACCAACAACATGTTCTAGTCTATCAAGTAGAACAGTGTGGTCAATGGTGTCAAAGGCTGCACTAAGATCCAGTAGCACCAGTAAGGAGACACAACCCTGATCAGAAGCCAGTAACAGGTCACTGACCACTTTAACCAGTGCTGTCTCTGTGTTATGATGAGGCCTAAATCCTGACTGATACATTTCATAAATGTTATTTCTATGCAGGTCTGAACATAACTGCTGTGCTACAGCCTTTTCTATGATCTTGGAGATAAAGGGCAGGTTTGATATCGGTCTATAGTTAGACAGCTGACCGGGGTCGAGGTCCGGTTTTTTAATCAAGGGTTTGATAACTGCTAGCTTAAAAGATTTAGGCACATAGCCAGTGCTTAGAGAAGAATTAATGATTTTTAGAAGGGGTTCGGTAGCTACTGGTAATATCTGTTTAAGGAAAGATGTGGGTAAAGGATCTAGGATGCAGGTTGAAGATTTTGAAGAAGAAATTAGTGAAATTAGATCAGGCTCTTGAAGTGGCGTGAAGCACTCTAAGCTCTGATCAGAAATAGCTATATTATCTAAAGAATTATCTATCAAATAATATGGTTTTAAATTAATAGTAGATAAATGTAGATGGTGTGTAGCTGTAATGTAGCTTTTCTACAGTGGTTTTACTCCTAGTTAGTTTTGCTACAGTGCTAAATAAAAATTTAGGATTGTTTTTGTTATCTTCGATTAGGGCAGAAAGATACGCTGATCTAGCAGCACTAAGAGAATTTTTGTATCTCAGAAGGCTTTCCTTTTGATCCCATTTACGCTCTAGTTTCCTAGCTGATTGTTTTAAAGCTCGTGTGTGGTCGTTGTACCAGGGTGCTAGTTTCTTCTCTTTAATTTTTTTCCTTTTAAGTGGAGCTACAGTGTCTAGGGTGTTCCGAAATAATGACTCCAAGTAATCAGTCGCCTGGTCAAGTTCTGTAGGGTCGGAAGGTGAACCAATCATGTGTGATAATTCTGGGAGACTATCGGTAAATCTCTCTGCGGTAGCAGACGTAAATATACGCTTCATATGGTAATGTGGCACATTGTGTATCTCGTGTCTAAGACGCATTTTAAATGAAACAAGATAGTGATCTGAGATACTGAACTGTGGAAGAGTGACTATGTTTTCTATATTTAATCTGAATGTAAAAATGAGATCCAGAGTGTGACCTCCATTATGAGTGGGTCCTATTACATTTTGATTAACACCTAATGAATCTAAGATGGACACACCTGCTGTTCTCAGAGGGTCTTCTGGCTTATCAAATATTAATGCTTTGTCTAAAGAAACAACAAGGTTTTAAGCAAAATCTCCAAATTCACTGAGGAATTCAGAGTATGGTCCTGGGGTTCTGTAAATAACAATTAGTGGAACTGACTCTGTGAACTTATTATTAGTACTTGCGTACGTTAGGTTAGTATAAAGAACTTCGAATGTGTTGAACTGATGTCTGGGTTTTTGTGTGGCACTTAGCTTATTATCATGAATAACTGCGACACCTCCTCCCCTGCCTGTTAGACGCGGTTGATGTATATAGCTATAGCCAGGCGGACAAGCTTCATTTAATGCTACGTACTCGTTTTGTTTAATCCATGTTTCTGTTAAACAAAGAACGCTGAACTCCTGATCAGTAATCAGTTCATTAATTATAAGTGTTTTAGTTGACAGAGATCTTATATTTAACAGTCCTAGCTTCAGATCAAAGGTGCTGGCTGTGCATTCACTATCATCTAGTTTTATGTTAGTCAGGTTACTAAAACAAATTTTCTGATTGTTAAAACATTTTTGTTTGGCTCGGGGAACAGACACAGTCTCAATGTTATGAACCCTGAGTGACGACTCTTTGCAGCCAGCAGACGGTCGGATTAACCTGCTTGTCTGCTCCCTGGCCCTGGATTGTCACCGATTAACTAGATCTGCTCTAAGACTATGTGCGATGCTGCAAAAAATGAGAGCAGCACCCTCCCGAGTGGGATGGACACCGTCCCGTCCTAACAGGCCAGCCTTGCCCTCAAATTATCTATGAAGCCCACATTGTTTTCGGAGCACCACCTGGACATCCAGCAGTTCAGCGACCATAACCTGCTGTAAGCTACATCACCACGCCGCATTGGGATGGGGCCAGAGCATACTACAGCATCGGACATCGCCTTCGCTAATTTACACACCTCTACAACATTACTCTTAGTAACCTCAGACTGACGAAGGCGTATATCATTAGCTCCTACATGGAAAACTATCTTGGAGAACCTGTGCTTGCCTAGGACCCTAAGATTACCTGCAATGTCCGGCACCCTGGCTCCTGGAATACACCTAACCTGTGCTGCTGGAGCCCCTAAAGGCCTAGCTAATTTCACATGCCTTAAAATGGAGTCTCCTATAACCAAAGCTCTTTCAGGTTTCTCAGCGGGTTCTTCACTGAGGAGAACAAACCTGTTGGTCATGTGAAGCAGAAAGGAGTGGTGCTCCCATGGGCAAGCCTTAGCGTTAGCCTTGGAGCAAACTATGCTGCTGAGTCGTCACCAATTCGCCCCGCTGTGAGGGCTCTAATGCCGGAGTTGGGGGATTACTAACTCCACCTAAGGCATCCAGACTTCCTCCTACAGACACTAAACTACTATCACTATCACTAACCCTCTCTAGTGTCTGGATACGCACCTCTAAAGCTAATATCTTCTCCATCAGAGAGCTAACTAGCATACACTTATCACAAGTAAAATTAATGCTAACGACAGAGGAAGAATTACTAAACATCCTGCAGCTCACACACTGTACAAGCTGAAAGTTAGTCATACTGTATGATCACGTACCTTTGAGTGGATTTATCCTGATAATAAAGAGATCCGGAGAGGGTTTTCCTCCAATTTCTGTTTGAAAACCGGGGGAAAAAAGGCTTCTCTCAGGAGAAAACAAAAAAACAATTAACTGTAATATGCAAGTAAAGATTTTGAAAACGAAACCCGACAGAGTAAAATATTCAGGCAAAAGAGAAAAAAATTAGACTATATAAACTTGGAATAAAAAACGCCGACACAAGCATGAAACTCACGGTAAGCGCTTCAAACACAGGAAGTGGCTCACAAGAATAAACAAACATCAGTGTACTTTGCTAACACTTTTATCCAAAGCAACTTACATCAAAGACTGGATAAAAGTGAGCAAGAAAGAGCAACAAAAATCCTCTTATTGTTTACAAATCATCTTATTTGCACAATGGTCAATACAGACTGTACACTGGTCAGCACCATATTGTGTATTTTGTGTATGTGTCCTGTACTGTTTTGTTTTGTATTGTCTTTTTGTCTTGAATTGTTTGGACTTCACGTGGCTAGAACAACTTACTCTTAGCCCTTAGCTCTGTGGTGTTTTCTGTAGCACCAGGGTCCTGGAGAAACCTGGATTCAGTTCACTGTGTACTGCGTCAACTACATATGCTTGAAATAACAATGAAAAACTTCTAGACTCTTGACCTGAACTCTCACTGATTGGTAGTTCTGGATCTTTCACTTAGTATGGAAATGTAAATATTAATGTATATATAAATGAAACTGGTCTTCAGTTATTTCCTTATCCTATCCCTGATCTGTAGTTTTATAAGGTTCTAGAGTGCAGGATTAGTGTCCAAGATCAGAGTATCTATACATAAATAAACGGGTTGCCTAGTGACCTGTAAGGAAATGGCAGACATGACCTAGCAAGGGTCCAGCACTCTCACTGCTGTGGCTTGGATTCAATTCCTGGGCAGGGAACCTGAGGAAACCTTAATGTAAAAAGCAGTGCCATATTAAATTTGCTCATCAGCTGATCCGCTGTGGTGACCTGTACTGGGGGCAGCTGAACACGCAAGTATTAGAAGACAGCGGAGTACGAGAACACTGACTAGAAAAATGCTAATGTTCTATATAATAAAATCCTAACCAGGTAACCAAACATCCTCGCTCTTACTCCTTACTCATTCTCCAAAAACCTTCTCTATTTGACTCACTGTGTGTGTGTGTGCATGTACTCCTACAGAAGTGTTTACGGTTTGATCCTGATGCGACAGTGTGGAGTGTAAAGCAGCAGGTGGTGTGTTCCCTCAGCGAGTCGTTGTGGGACGTGTATAATTACGGATTGTTCCAGCCTGCCTCAGAGGGACATCACGCACGCTTCCTGGAGGAGGAACAATCACTAAAACAATTTCCACAATCCCTCGAGAAGGGTGTGCCTTACCTGGAGGTAGAGAACTTGAGCTAAACTTCCTAAAATCCATGAAGATATCTAATTTAACACTACTCACAAAATGATGTTGATGTTGTTTGATGATGATGATTGAATAGAATAGATTATAATAGATGTTTATTGTCATTGTACCATGTTACATGTACAATGAAATTAAAAGTGTCAATCAGTCAAAATGTGCAGCAGTCATACATACATTCAACCATCAACAATTTAAAAATACTAATTAGTATAAAAATAAAGGAAATGGTATAAAAAACTAACTAAAAAAAGTTAAAACAGCCTGTCCCACACACAATCATAATTATTCTTTGGGCTTTCTTAATACAGTGTGAACTGTGTAGTTCTTCTAGAGTTGGGAGAGGGCAGCCGACGATCTTCTGGGCCATGTTTATGATCCTCTGGAGCGCTTTCCTCTGAGCCACTGTACAGCTGGTGGACCATACGCCGATGCAGTAGGTTAGGATGCTCTCTATGGAGCACCGGTAGAAGGACGCCAGTAGTCTCTGAGTGACGATGTTCTTCCTCAGTGCCCTAAAGAAGTAGAGTAGCAGCTCAGAGGTTTTCGTGCTCCAAGTCAGGCCCTCCTCTATCTGGACTCCCAGGAACCAGAAGTCAGCTACCCTCTCTACACAGTCCCCACAGATGGAAAGTGGAGTAATGTCCGTTCTCTTCCTCCTGTAGTCAATGATCAGCTCCTAGGTCTTTGTGGTGTTGAGGAGCAGGTTGTTCTCCTTACACCATCCTGACAGCCGCTCCACATCGTCCCTATAAGCCCACCACTGTGGTGTCATCCGCAAACTTCACAATGGTGTTCTATGGTGGGCGGGGGTGCAGTCGTGGGTGTAGAGAGTGTAGAGCAGGGGGCTCAGCACACAGCCCTGTGGGGAGCTGGTGCTGAGGCTGAGGGCCGTAGATGTGTGTCGGCCCACTCTGACCCTCTGACTGCGATCAGACAGAAAGCTGTTAATCCACATGCAGGTGGAGTGTGGAGTGTGGATGATGATGATCTATCTATCTTCCACTTCATCACCAATACAAGCCATCTCTGATATCATCTGGATAAAGTTCATATGTGAAGAAGAGAAAAAAAGGAAAACTGTGTGTGTGTGTGTGTAATAATACTGTGTTTTTGAAAGAAAGTCTAATTAAATATTCTATCTCTCTCACAGTTCAGATACAAGAGTCGGGTTTATAAACAGACCAATCTGGATGAGAAACAACTGGCCAAGTTACACACCAAGGTACTGACACACAGACACACACACACACACACACAGCAAACTTTTAGGCAAACGATCGCGAATATTTTCTGCAACTCCACACAGAAACTCTATTTAGTTTCTCCTTATTTACTGTTATTTATTGTCACACTTGATGATGTGGTGCTGTATTTTTCGTAGTTTGGAAATCCATGTCATAAAATGTGATGATTCTAAATTGTCTAAAATAAACTGTTAATTAGAAGACAGCTCTACTAATCCCTCAGGAGCACAAGCACTGCTCACATCTACTGGTATCTACAGGGATACCAGTAACTGGGTCCAGTATATCAGTCATATGATGAGTAGGTCACTGGCTGAGAGGTGGCCAGGGTCAGACCCTAACCTACAGACAACTTTCATGTTTTTAATCTCTAACCATCATTAGCTTTCAGACAGACATTGCTAATGGTTCTCAAAATTAATACCACCTCAGACACCACATACAAGGTATTTTGTGCGTGTGTGTGTGTGTGTAGGCCAACCTAAAGAAGTTCCTGGACTATGTTCAAAGTGGAGCAGTAGATAAGATCAGTAAAGCTTTGGATAAAGGACTGGACCCTAATTATCATGATCCAGAGAGTGGAGGTGAGATAATACAGTTTGTTTTTCTTCATGTGTTTAAGTTTGGTTTATTGACCTGACTTTGTACTAGCTTTGTCATCACAATAGACTAACAAAGCTAACTACATGTGCTAGCTATGTACAAGACTACAAGCGTCTCCATTGCCACACAACAGTTTTTATTCTTGCTCTCTTTTTACCCATCCTGCCTCTCTTCTCTCTCTTTGTCTGTCTGTCTGTCTGCCTGTCTCTCTCTCTCTCTCTCTCTTTTTGTCTTCCTGTCTTTCTCTGTGGTGTGTCTTTCTGTATCAGAGACCCCTCTCACGCTGGCTGTGATCAGTGGTCTGAGTGTTGATGGAATCCGTGTGCTGATGTTAAATGGAGCTCATCATGATTTCAGAGCAAGAGACGGACTCACACCACTGCATAAAGCAGTTAGAGTGCACAATCAAGCTGCACTGCTGGTATACACTTATACACACACACACACACACACACATTTTCCATTACTTCATTAATGTCTCTCTCTCTCTCTCTCTCTCTCTCTGTCTCTCTCTCTCCCTCTTTCTCTCTCTCTCTGTCTCTGTAGACGTTCCTGTCTCTGGGTGTGTCTCCAGACTATAAGGATCGATGTGGTTTGACGCCGCTGTACCACTCAGTGCTGACAGGGGGCGACACATCCTGCTGTGAAACTCTGCTCTACTACAGAGCGCGCCTCGGAACACGTGACGAGAATGGCTGGGATGAAACACATCAGGTAAACGTGTGTGTGTGTATAAAAATATCATTAATTAGCCTTAACTATGAACTTAACCTTATTTATTTTTTTATTTAAGTTTGAGGTTTATTTATCAATATTTTGGTGAAGGTGTGAGTAAATGTTTGTGTAAGCAAAAGCAAATTGAAATTTTGCAATCTTCAAATCAACTATAAACCGCAGAGCTCCTTCAAATCGCAGCTCATTTCCAAACCCTCTGCCTCACACACCTCTGCCTCTCACACGCTTCTGCCTCACATACTTTAGCCTCTTGCATTACTTTGTCCTCTCACACACCCCTGCCTCTCATGTATTTGAGAAGAAGCCTGACACACAGCACATTGTAGAAGCCAGTATGATTACTTACTGGTTAGTTACTGTTGACAAAGTACTGAGTCCTCATCTCTGTCTGGAGTTGAAAATTTCCTTCACCAGGTAGCTGGGGCACCTTTAATATCCAGTGAAGGGGGAGGTATATTGTCAGGTGGGTCCGGGTTGGGTTGTGGGCAAGCCTTTTGCAGTTATACGTGGAATGATGATGATATACAGTAGATGGAAGAAAGTTGCAGTCGACAGGTTATGGGGTTGATACGGCTGATTACTTTGAAAGGTCCAATTTAATGAGGACTGGGCTTCCTGCAGGGGAGTCTGAGGTAGAGGTTTTGAGTCGATAGCCACACCAGTTGGCCAGGCTGGTAGTCTGGATGGGGACAGCATCTTTAGTCGGCCTGCATATGCTGGTGGAGCACTGCTCACTATAGCCGCACATGGGTACCCTCCCATACAGTCCTGCTGTGCCGGTACCACAAATACACTGATACACTAATATACCTGATTACACTGATACACCTGGCATACCTGAACAAATTCTCTGATGTCTGAGGCCAGTGTGGCCACCAACAGACATTTTAAACCAGCAGCGTGGTGCGTCTTATTCCTGGGGGCCCAGAGCTGGAGGCGTTGTGGATCCATTGGATGGTCCTAGTTTGTAGTGCTTGAGGCATGTACTGCTTGGAAGGGACACACACTGGTGGAGTAGGTTCTGCTTGTTGGCCCCCCTGGATCTCTTCCATCAAGTCCAAGTGAATGGGGAAGATGATCAGCGATGATGACAGGATAGGCTAAGAGCTTGCAACGTGGTCACTGGGGTCATATCTTCTGGACAGGGCATCAGTTTCAGAGTTCTTGGAACCAGCTCAATAGTTGCTTGTAAAAGTGGAACCTACTTTGATAGACAGCAATTTTTTATTCCCCACATCATAGTTAATTTCTGCTTAGCTTCTGGGAGAAGTATGTGTATGGTTATATCTTAGCCTGGGTTCCATGACATTGTGTCAAGATGTTCTCAATACTGCATTGAAAACATCTACCTCCACAATAAAGAGGAGATTAGGGTCAGGGTGTTTAAGAAAGGGAGCTGCTGTGGATCTGTTCTTCAAATTCTTAAAAGCTTCTTGTGCAGCATTGCTCTAACTGAGCCTCTTAGGTTTGCACCGCAGGAGGAAGGTGAGAGGAGAAGCCACAATGCTATTGTCTGATAAAATGTTTGTAGAAGGTGGCAAATCCTAGAAGCCATTGCAAGTCTATAACAGTCATTGGGTCATTCTGTAACTTCCCACACCTTATTCTGGTCCATCACTACCCCCATGGGAGCTGATAATATACCCCACGAATGCTGTAATGGTGCAAAGAAAATCACATTTCTCAGCTTAACAAACAGGTTGTTTTGCAGTAGCCGGAGCAGGACAGTCTGCACATGGGTTATGTGCTGTTCTCAGATCTTGGAGTATATGAGTATGTTGTCAATATAAACTATAAGAAACTGGTGAAAGAGGTCTCTAAAAATTTCATTTATGAATGACTGGAAAACTGCTGGAGTGTTGGATAGGCCATATGGAATTACTAAATATTCATAGTGACCCCTGGTGGTAATAAACACAGTGTTCCCTTTATCCCCTTCTCTGATTCTGATGAGGTTGTAAGTGCTCCTGAGGTTAAGGAGAACTGGACTGTGTATTCTGCTGCTCTGTTAGTCCCCTGGCGTAGCTATAGCAAATGTGATTAAAACACCTCTTGAATTTGCTGGGTGAAACAGGGAAAAGAATTCCATGCCTAAATTAAATACCGCATTGATAAAGGAAGCTTTTGCACATTTTGTGTCCAGAGCAGTAATCTGGGAGCAGAGGTAAAAGTTAATAAAAAAAACAGTAATTGCAGTCAATGGTGCAAACAAATATAATAGACACAGAATCAAATGCAAAACAACAGATAAACAGTAAACTAGGTCATATACGGAAAGTGAGATGAGAACAATAGGGTTAGGGCTTTGTAAATGCAGATACGTCATGACTAATACTTCACTGAGAGTAAACGATGGCTCCCTCTGGTGACGCAGCGGGGAAGGTGCACCCAATGATGCTACCAAATGCCAATTCTTCTGTAATTTATTTCTATTTTTTTTAATTAATAAAAGTTTTTATTTTTATTTTATTTTAGAAATATCTAGATTCTCATGAAACTAATTGTAACGTGGATTAATTGAGTGAACAAAACAACTTAATTCTATAATGCTGTAGGTGAAAGCTCTTTGATCTAATTTGATTGAAACTGTCTGTATTGTCTGGTCTAATTTCCCTGTATGTCACATTACATTGCTGGTTGTATTTTATACATTATCCTCCTGAACTCCCCACAGGCATGTCAACATGGTTTTGCCCAGCATTTAGAGCACCTGCTGTTTTATGGGGCAGACATCACTTCCCAGAATGCATCAGGAAACACGGCACTGCATATCAGTGCTCTGTACAATAAGGTATAAATACACAAACATGCACACACAAATGCTCACACACACACACAAATGCTCTCTCACACACACACACACACACACACACACTGAACGTCTGGTATATTTTCTGTCCAATCAGGAGAGCTGTGTGCGGGTTCTCCTCTACAGAGGAGCCAGCAAGGAGATGAAGAACAAACACGGACAAACTCCCTTCCAGGTAAAACTAAATTACCTCTTTACCGTAACTACCAGTTTAAACTTTAGATAGAATTGGTTTTTAATAGATTTTCAGTATTTTAATAATTGTATTCATCTTAGAGTTGCAAAAAAGGGCTTGAGACAGTGAAGTAACACATTTGGTTTGATGCTTAAATGACAGCAGATTTGACTTCCACTTACTCTCAGTCCAACTCATCTAAAACAAGCTTCACAGGGTTAAGGTCAGGTGATTGTGGGGTCAAGGTCATCTATAGCAGCACTTCATATCTTTCATTGCTCACAAGTAATTCTTATATAACCCTAAGGTATGCTAAATGTCATTATCTTAAAAAAATAAAAAACAAAAAACAATGAGAATAAGAAAATAAAATTCTAAATTAAAATAATCTTCATTTGTCCAATCTTCATTTGTCCGTTGTGGATGATTCTGTGTCCATGATAGCTTCAGATTCCTGTTCCTATCAAGAGAGGAACCTGATGTGGTCTTCTGTTGTTGTAGCTCAAGGTTTGATATCTTGTGCTGCTAAGATGCTTTTCTTTTAACCACAGTTGTACAGAGTGATTATTTGAGTTGCTGTTGTCTTTCTGTCAGCTCACACTAGTATGATCATTCTCCTCTGATCTCTCTTCAACAAGCTGCCTGCAGATCCTCTGTTCATAAGTTGTTTTAGTTTTTCACACCATTCTTTATAAACACTAGAGAGTGTTGTGTGAAAATCCCAGCAGGAGCTCTCTCTTTAGCACATCTGGCACCAACAATGTTATCACAGTTATCAGACATTTTCTTCATTTTTTCAACATTACTTGAAGCTCTTGACCTGTATCTATGACCTGTGTAATTGTGCTGCTGCCACATGTTTGGCTGATTCCTGTGTAATTGTGCAGGTATACAGGTGTTCCTGTTAAAGTGGGCGATGAGTGTATATAATTATCTTAGAAACATTACATGATGTTAGAAAATTAAAAAAAATTATGTTATTTTTTGAAATACATCTGTAAGTGAAAACGTGGAAAGATAAAGATAAGATTTTAGTAGGTGTGTTCAAGCCTTTGACTGGTTTATATACTTATATATTTATTTGGATAATAGACATTGGTAAGAACCACACAATTGTTATTTAGACCCTGATTATTTAGATAGATAGATAGATAGATAGATAGATAGATAGATAGATAGATAGATAGACAGATAGATAGATAGATAGATAGATAGATAGATAGATAGATAGATAGATAGATAGATAGATAGATAGATAGCAGGATATAAATGCACATAAATATTTACATATACATGTTTATGTATACTCAAGGTTGCTGTGATGTCTGGTCACTTTGAACTTGGAGAGATCATCAAAAATCACAAAGACACAGATGTAGGTATGTATCTTCTTTGATTAAAAATATCTTCAGCAATTATATCCTGATTATACATTCACTGTGACTGTAATAATGAACACAACTAATACCATGGAACTCACGATTAGCCAGAGTGTGTATTCAGCTCCTCACTGTCACAAACATATACACATTTGATTCGTTAAAGTGTGTAATTGAATTTGACTTAATTGGGATTTAAATGTCATATAATCTATGAAGACTTCAATGCAAAAGTGCAGTAAAATCAATAGAATTTGTGAAACTATTTAATGTTCACAATTGTTTTGACCCTGTTACTGTAGAATTATTATCTTTTCCAGTTTCTGTTAGAAGAGTAATAATTAGTTGAATTGCTTTGACTTGTGTAACTACGGTATCATATTATGTCAGCATTAATACTCCCATTCCCAGAGTTTGTAAGAGAACATACCTAAACACCCAACATCATAAAGATGACACAGCTATCAAAAGAACTCTGGGGCAAAGTTGGAAACATTGATCAGGGCTTGATTATAAAAATATCAAAAACTTGATCCCATTGTGTGAAATTTATATACATTACTAATTATGGCTTCACACCAAAATGTCTGTAAGGAGGTAAAGATGGGATTAGACAGAGAAACAACATGATACTGATACTGTCACCATGTGAAAGTGTGGTCAAAAAGTTAGCCAGCATGTTTTGTATTATTTTGGTTACTCTGTTTGTTACAAGAACATTTGCTAAATGACAGTGTAGAAAAGTTTAGCTATTGAAGAAGCACCTTTTATGCTGTTATATTATGCAGTAGCTTAGTGGTGAAGGTGTTGGACTCCTGGTCTGAATGTTGTGAGTTTGAATCCCAGATCCACTAAGCTGCTACTGCTGGGCCACTGAGCAAGGCACCTAACGCTCAGTTGTATAAAATGAGATAAAAGTGTAAGTCACTCTGGATAAGGACATCTGCCAAATACTGTAAATGTTATTAGAAGTTTATATATTATTAAATACACAATAGAGATTAAGGAGAGAGCTAGTAGCTGAACCTGAGGCTGAAACAGGCAGAACCACAAAAAAACCTAATTAAGGCTAGCATGTGGACTTGACTCAGAGAGTGAGTTATTAGTAAGAACCAAGCCAGACAAATAGGTCTTAGATACTCCTAAAATCTAGAGGAAGAACGTGGTTCTTGGAGGTCAGGGACAAAACAGAGAAAACAGAGTCCATAAGCTGAGGAAACAGTGAAAGTGCTAGCTCTCTCTAGTGTAGTGGAAGTTTCCCACATGTGAAATATTCAGCAGAGGGCATTCTCACTAAATCCTGAAAGTGGAGTGAGCACTGAAACAGAAACCCCTTTGAAATCCCAGGAGCCTCAGCATAACTGCTGGCAAATGGGGGCAGGTCAGCAGAAATTTGGGCCAAGGAGGCAGTGTGAACGTCTCCAGACATGAGAGAGGACATGCAATGTTTTATAAAGGCTTAAGTCACAGTGAGAGCAGAGCTAGAATGGGCTTAAACACAAGATCTACAGAAGAAGCAAGTGTTTGTTACAACACAACATATCCACCATCATGGTTGAAATCAACCAATCTCTCTGTATTTCTGACGCTGTTGCTTTCTCTCTCTCTCTCTCTCTCTCTCTCTCTCTCTCTCTCTCTCTCTCAGTTCCATTTTTGGAGTCTCCTAAATACGCTCTTCAGTATGTTGAAAGTGGGCATGCTTTATCAGTGAACATGTCACTCCCCCACCCCCACCCCCTCCTACGGGCTAAGAGTGAAAATACCATGGCCACACCCCCTGATCCTGTAGCCCCACCCACTACTACACCTGCAACCACACAGGTAATGTCTGCCTCCACTTTATTGTCCATCAGTGTAGCAGGTTTAGAATTAGATCATACTCTTATCATGGGTCTCCACCTTCAGGGGAGGGTTTGGAGACACCTGAAGCTCCTTTCCCATCCCTCCCATACCCTAAGCCAATTTAAGTCAACATAAACATTACAGTAGTTCTGGGAGTGTGTTTAGATACTTGGTTGTTTTCCTAAACCTCCCTGTCTATCTGTCTTTGTCTCAGCGTCGGTCATCCTTTGCTCTGAGAAGTTCTAGTAGTCCTCGTGGTGCTCGCACTCGTTCTCCATCCAGAGGAAGAGTAGAATCTGATGATAAGCAGAAAAAACAGAGAGGCAGACAGGGGTGAGAATTGCAATTTTTTTTCTGTATTATGGATATAAAATGGTATATTTATATAATACTATCCATTCTCGCTCTAGTATTGTTCAGCGCAGGAGGCTGTACAGTGCAGTTCCTGGTCGCGTCTTCATAGCAACTCGCTCTCATTCTGCTCAGGGAGAACGAGAGCTCAGTCTCAGCAAAGGGGACAAGGTCAAAGGTCAGATCTGTGTGTATAAATATAATTGATTGTTAATATTAATCGATGTTTCTTTGTATTTAATATTAATGGTTTACTTTCCCTCCTGGTTTGGTTGTCTTTCAGTACTGAGTGTCGGAGAGGGAGGTTTCTGGGAGGGAACCGTTAAAGGTCGGACTGGTTGGTTTCCTGCTGAATGTGTGGAAGAAGTTCTGCCACAAAATGAAGAAAAGAGACCAGGTATCTTCAGCCAAAAACACACAACACAATTTCTGCTTTTTGGCAGTGAAATGAGTCTGCAGGATTTTAGGAAATAATTAGTAATAGCTCTGATTGAGGTGTTAGCATGAAATAGAGACAAGGATGTCATTGTACTGGTGATGGCTCTTATTATCCTGCTGAAAGTTGTCTGTGAAATATTTTTTTGATGAGGCAATGAAGCAAATTCTTTTGTATTCACAAAATAAACATCCTTCTTGTAGTACTGGGGTAATAGAAATGTTGAGATATAGCTGTTGTCTGGGGAAAGCTTGTAATGGAGTGCTGCCGATCCCAAAAACTGGTCTGTAGGACTGTGTGGTGAAGTTGCCTGCTGCAGTATAGCATGTACATGAGTTTTTAGTGTTTTAGTTCTGGTGTCTGTTAGTAGGTTTAAACAGAACAGAAATGATGAACGTTACAGACAGAAAAAGATGCTGCGCATTTCCACAAGACAGAAGATGAATTGTGAAATGTTTATTAGCAATCCGAAACAGCAGGTAAACTCTGGGTTGAAGGTCATGTAGAGCAATGCATGAAAATCCAAATGAAAAGGCAGAACAGAGAAAGCAATGCTCAGAATCGCACAGGGAAATCGCAGAACCTGACACAAATAGATGGTGAATGAATGAGGTTCTGTGCAATTCTATAATATATCTATAGCTTACAGGGAAATTAGCACTCCCTCTCAAAGTACTGTGGGATTGGGGGATTGGGGGATTGGGGTATTGGGGCATTAATAAACCAGTAACGCCGCTGTTCAGGTCAGGGTAATTTTGTGCTAGTCATGTGGTGACTGAACTTACATAAACTGTCCATAATAACGGTCAATATTAGAATCTTTTAGGGTTTTATTTATTTTTCTTAGTATCTGCAAATAAATACACTGCTTTTGGTTAGGTCCATACTAAAGAACTCACATTCTCACAGTCAGGATCTCGTTATCTCAGCACCACCTCTGCCATTAACATTTAGTCATTCTACCCTGACAATAATGCCTTCAGGGCCTGAACGCCTCTGAAGGGCCTGAGACTTGCAGAATTTGGTGAGCTTCCTGTGATTCAATTCACAGTTTTCAAATCAAACTCAGTGAGTGTGTTAGAGAGGGCAGATCACACACTTCTTGGAGTCTTGCTCATCTCTCCCAAGTACCACATAGACACTCTTAAGATGGCTGTGGGAGATCTTTCAGCCATTGCTAAGAAAATTTTCTGAAGTCTCCATCAATGAAGAGTTTCAGTTTTATCCAAGAATCTAAACTCTAATGATGTTCATCCTCAAGTTACTTTGAGCACTGTATGTCACTATAATATACATTTACAGAACTGGAATTATTTCTAATCACACTCTCTGGTGTCAATCTAGCCATGGGGGTTACAGTCCAGTGGCTTCTGTGCCAGTCCCAAGCCCAGATTAATAGAGAGGGTTGCGTTAGGAAGGGTATCCGGTGTAAAACATTGCCAAATTTTATCATGCGAATTTCATACCAGATCGGTCCAGGGCCGGGTTAACAGCAATCGCCATTGGTGCCGTTGACCTACAGGGTGCCAGTGGAAATTGGGCTACTGTTGATCGAAGAAGTAGAGGAGGGAGGAGAGTGCATAAACAGAGAGACAAGAGGAAAGGTACGAGTGTAGGACTGAGAATAGGAACTCTGAATGTTGGTACTATGACAGGGAAAGGTAGAAAGCTGGCTGATATGATGGAGAGAAGGAAGGTGGTTATACTGTATGTACAGGAGACCAGCGGAAAGGTAGCAAGGCTCGTAGTATAGGAGCAGGATTCAAGCTGTTTTATTATGGTGTGGATAGTAAGAGAAATAGGATAGGTGTGGTCCTGAAGGAGGAGTTTGTGAGGAATGTTCTGGAGGTGAAGAGAGTGTCGGACGACAGGGTGATGAGTCTGAAGTTAGAGATTGATGGGGTGATGTTGAATGTTGTTAGTGGTTTTGCCCCACAGGTAGTGTCTAGGAGAGGCAGCAGTGGAATTTTTAACTAGTCTGTTTAACAGGGTTTTAGAGGGTGAGAAGATGCCTGAGGAATGGAGAAGAAGTGTATTAGTGCCGATCTTTAAGAATAAGGGTGATGTGTAGAGTTGCAGCAACTATAGGGGGATAAAGTTGATGAGCCATACAATGAAGCTCTGGGAAAGAGTAGTGGAAGCTAGGTTAAGGAAGGTAGTGGAAATCTGTGAGCAGCAGTATGGCTTCATGCCCAGAAAGAGCACAACAGATGCAATTTTTGCTCTGAGAATGTTGATGGAGAAGTATAGGGATGGTCAGAGAGAGCTGCACTGTGTGTTTGTAGACTTGGAGAAAGCGTATGACAGGGTGCCAAGTGAAGAGCTGTGGTACTGTATGAGGAAGTCAGGAGTAGCAAAGAAGTATGTCAGAGTGGTGCAGGACATGTATGAGAGGAGCAGGACAGTGGTGAGGTGTGCTGTAGGTCAGACAGAGGAGTTCAGAGTGGAGGTGGGACTGCATCAGGGATCGGCTCTGAGCCCCTTCCTGTTTGCTATGGTGATGGACCAGTTGTCAGAGGAGGTCAGACAGGAGTCTCCTTGGACAATAATGTTTGCAGATGACATTGTGATCTGTAGTGAGAGCAGGGAGCAGGTGGAGGAAAACCTGGAGAGGTGGAGGTTTGCGCTGGAGAGAAGAGGAATGACAGTCAGTCGTAGTAAGACTGAGTCCATGTGTGTGAATGACAGGGAGGGAAGTGGAACAGTAAGATTACAGGGTGAAGAGGTGAAGAAGGTACAGGAGTTTAAGTACTTGGGGTCAACAGTCCAGAGTAATTTAAAGTGTGGGAAAGGGTGAGTGCAGGCAGGTTGGAATGGGTGGAGAAAGGTGTCGGGAGTTCTGTGTGATAGAAAAATATCAGCGATAATCAAGGGAAAGGTGTACAAGACAGTGGTGAGACTGGCCATGCTGTATGGTTTAGAGACAGTGTCACTGAGGAAGAGACAGGAATCAGAGCTGGAGGTAGCAGAGCTGAAAAGTTAGGGAGGCTAGATGGTTTGGACATGTTCAGAGGAGGGAGAGTGAGTATATTAGTAGGAAAATGTTGGACATGGAGCTGCCAGGAAGGAGGCAAAGAGGAAGGTCAAAGAGGAGGTATATGTATGTAATAAATGAGGATATGAAGCTAGTGGGTACAAGTGTTGTGGATGCAGAAGATAGGGATAGGTGGAGAGAGATGATTCTCTGTCGTGACCCCTGAAGGGAAAAGCTGAAAGAATAAGAAGATTCTGGTGTCAGATGAGGTCTGATTCCTCTCAAACATTCTTCCTTTTCATAGTCTTAGGCAGGACTCCTCACCCTGATCGACCTCTGGCTTGCTCATAGGTTAAATTATGATAAATTTTTTTTAAATGAAAACAGGGACAAACTTCAATATCCAGAAAAGTTCACCTAAGTGAACTTATGAGTGAAGTAATGTTAGACTGAAGCATGGATTGCTCCATACAGCGTAACCTGGTACTCACAATGCACCTAGACACTGACGTGTTGTCTATCATCCTTTCATCTCCCAATGTCTCATTTATGTCCAATATATAGATTAAATGCATTGAATACATTAGCAGTCTCCACTTGTACTGCAGGATTGGATACTTTAGGTAAGACGGCATCATCTAGATGTCTAACAGTGGACTTACTGTCTGTCTTCTAATGGCATGTTCCTCTGATCATCTCAGCATGCTTCCATGATTGTGTGCAACCAAACAACACTTGTTGATGATGTTGTTGTTGTTGTTTCAAGATTCAAGATTCAAAGAACTTTATTAATCCCAGGGGGAAATTCCTTCTTTCGGCTGCTCCCTGTTCAGGGTCGCCATAGCGGATCAGTTGGTCCGCATGTTTCAACTTGGCACAGGTTGTCCTTCCTGATGCAAACCTCCCATTTAATCCAGGCTTGGGATCAGCACTGAGAGTTAACCCTTCAGTGGCTGGGTCAGCGCCCTGTCCAGGAATTGGACCCTGGCCACGGCAATGAGAGCACAGGATCCTGCTGCTGGACCACCAGGAGGCTGCAGCCAAACAGCACTTTAAAAACATTTTTTATCCTGTTTTGTTGGAATACTTCCTGTTTATAGAAGGCCATTTTAAATAACCAAGGGAATAGTTTTCCCAAAGCAGATGATTGGAGCTTCTGGTGCCATAACATGGAACTGATGAGTAGATGCAAGACAGAACCATTTACTCTATTCTGGTTCTGATAAATGGCGTGTCCGAAAGGAAAAATGGTTGTTTAAGTCTACAGGATAACCTGTCACTGATCATTTACTGACACAGTATTGTAAAATAAAAACCAAGGTCTTTTAGCTTACTAATGTGCCTGATTTATACACACTGTATGGTGCTCTAACATGGAACAGACCATTTATATAATAAAAACAAACAAAGAACAGTGTATATACAGTATTTGTGTGTGTGTGTGTGTGTTTCAGAGAGTCGCAGTGAGAAAGCCAAGAGGAAATTATTCCGTCATTACACTGTAGGAACTTACGATGGACTTGAGGTCCCCAGGTAAGATCTAGACCTTTGTTGTTTATCAGTGTAGATGTTTGTTTTTCTCCACATGACAAGCTCAGAGATGATTGGCTGATTCAAACTAATGACAGTTAAAGGATGAACACACGTATTATTCACTTCTAACTGTGACTTGGACACTGTTCTACATCCATGCAGTGCTCTTGAAAAATTCAAGACGGATAATTCAGATAGCATCCCTGACTGGTAGGTTTCCATGACAACCTGTAAAATATTAGTCATTTCATGGCATAAAAAGCATATTCATTGCTGTGGAGCCTCATGGAGATGACACACACTTGTTTGTGAACTTATGACTAGACAAAGTGTCAGATTTTTTATTATTTTTTTAATGTTTAGTGGTGAAGGTGTTGGACTGCTGACCAGAAGGTTGTGCTGGGGCCCTGAGAAAGGCCCTTAATTGCTTAGTTGTATTAAATGGGATAAAATGTAAGTCAAATGCCAGAAATGTAATGTAAAATATTATTGTTATTGTGGTTTGTTCACTTAGCTTCATCATCTTGATACTGAACAGCTCCCTCTAGTGTTCTAGATGCAGGCTGACCACATGAACAGCAATGTGTGTGTTTATGTGTGTAATAATATAGTGTGTGTGTGTGTGTGTGTGTGTAATAAAGTATGTGTGTGCGAGTGAGGCTTTGTCCAATTTATTCATGAAACTCACTGTTTCTATGACAATAAGTCTCTGTGTTTATAAAGAAATGATGAAAATTCACTCTAACCTGAGTGTGTTTCCTCCTGCATGAATATATACAGTACTGTGCAGGTTTTAGGCAGGTGTGAAAAAATGCCTTAATGCTTAATAGTTTACTTTTATCAATTAACAAAATGTTAAGTAAATGAACAGAAGAGAAATCTAAATCAGAGCCATGTTTATTGTGACCCTCTTCCTGCAAACCAGCATCAGTTCTTCTAGGTTCATTTGCACACAATTTTTGGAGAAACTCGGCAGGTAGAATGTTCCAAACATCTTGTAGAACTAAGATTCTGTAGGCCTGAAATCCTTCTGTTTCATCATGTAATCACCAGACGGACTGGATGATGCTGAGGTCAGGGCTCAAACCATCACTTCCAGGACTCCTCATTCTTCTCTCCACTGATGATCCTCTACCATGCTTTACATTGCATCCAGATGCTTGTTATTGTTCCTCTCTCCAGCCCTTTGGTGAACAAACCTCCTCCTTCTGCAGACCAATATTTAAAAATTTGAGTCCAGAGACCTGCTGCCATTTTCCTGACCCCTCAGTTCCTTTGTTTTTGTGTGTAGTCAAGCCTTGTTAGCACGTTTGAGGTCTGGCTTTTTGGCTACAAATAGGTGGTAGCTTAGTGGTAAAGGTGTTGGACTACTGATCTGAAGGTTCTGAGATTGATTCCCAGGTCCTCCAGGCTGCCACTGCTGGGCCCCTGAGCAAGGCCCTTAACCCCTTAGGGCCCAATTGCAAAAGTCGCTCTGGATAAGGGCGTCTGCAAAAATGCCAGAGATGTAAATGCAATTCTTCCATGAAGAACACTTGGAGCCAGACGTCTCCGGACAGTAGATGGGTGTACTGGTCCCACTGGTTTTCCCAGTCATTTGTTGATGGCACCAACATTGATCTCCAACATTGCTGTTCATCTTGAACATCACATCCTGATGCAGTAGAACTACATTTGACATGAAACTGACCTTCTCAACCTCACCTTAGTACAGATTCTGATGTTCCTCACCCAGCTTTAAGCTCCTACACAGCTGCTTCTGTTTCACTTAATGAACGGGTTTCAACCTACACATGACCTTGATGATCACAAACACCTGCTTGGTGTAACTGGTTAAACAGACACCGTACAAGATGCTGGTTTGAAACCAAACGGTCGTCACACTGAACACTGATTTCATTTAGATTTTTTATTACTTTGCATTCTGTCAATTGATAAGTATAAACAATTAAAATATATATTCTTCACACCTGCCTAAAACATTTGCACAGTACTGTATGTGTGTGTGTGTGTGTGTGTGTGTGCACACGCTAATAAGTTACACACCTGTCAGGATTCATCTTTGCAGAATTATAACACAAATGCAGCACCAGATAGGGCTGAATATGTAATATGTGTGTGTGTGTGTCTGAGAGAGAGAGAGAGAGAGAGAGAGAGAGAGAAATTGTGCATCCAAGAAAGATGAGTCAGTCTTGATTAACCTTTCTTTGTGGGTGTGAGATTGTGTGTGTGTGTGTGTGTGTTAGTGTACATTAAACACCAGCTCTTATTTGTTCTCTCCTTCCCCCACGCACACAATCTCTTTTCTCAGTTTCTCTTTCTTTTCCTCTCTTCCCATCATTCACTCTCTCCCTCTCTCTTTTCACTTAACCCCCCCTCCTTTATTCTCATTTGCTCCGTGTCGCAGTGTCTGAATTCCCTCTCTCTCTCTTTCTCTCTCTATCTCTGTGAACGGACAGTGGGAGGAGAAAAGGAGGAGGAGGAGAGAGAGGGGAGGGGGTGGAATGGCGATGGGGGGATATGGAAAGAGAGATCTATCTCTCCCTCTCTCCCTCTCCTCCTCCTGGCCTTCAGTCGGCCCCAGAAACCGCAGCGTTTGGTTCATTTACAGGTACACACTCGTTTCTTCCTCCATCTCTGCAGCAAAGAGAGAGAGAGAGAGAGAGAGAGAGAGAGAATGAGGGAGTGGGAGAGAGGGAGGGAGAAAACGAGAGAGAGAGAGAGAGAGAGAGAGTAAGAGAGAGAGAGAGAGAGAGGCAGAGAAGCCGGGAGGGAGAGATGAATGCATGCTTGTAAGACATTATGGATTGTTTGAATGACAAAAGCTAATGGCTCGTGTGTATCTATCTATCTGTGTGTGTGTGTGTGTGTCCCCTTGAGTCCACTGTATTGTCAGTCGTTTTTATGTCATATCTGTGTATGCGTGTTTGTGTGTATTTATGTGTGTCTGTGTTACCGCTTGATTCCTCTGAGTTTCTGTGCCATTTTTAATGTCATATTTATCTACAGTATGTGTGTGTGTGTGTCTGAGAAAGAGAGAGAGAATCGGCTAAAAACATTCTTACACTCGATATGAGGTTATGGGGCTATTGTTTGGCATGTACAGTTGTGTGTGTGTGTTAATGAAACTAGTGCTGCTGTGTAATGTTGCAAAACTGCAGCTCTGTATCATATGTGTTTGCTAACTTATAGCTTGTTAGTAATTAAGGCACATCTGAGAAATTCCGTATTTACGTCTCTGCAATTTTGCTAACCTGTAGCTCTGGAATATTATTAACACAGTGTTCTGGAATATTGTTAGGACGTTGTACTGGAATGGTGTTAACATCTGGTTTTCCCTGCCTTGAATGGAATAGCTCTGGAATATTTCATTTCATTAACTGGTGTCTCTGAAATATTGTTAATGTGGAATTTTGTTAGCTCTGCATTAGCATTATCATGTAGTTCTGAAATCTTGCTAATATGCAGTGAATGTAATTAAACTGTTGCTCAGGAATATCATTAAACAGTAGTTTAAACATGTAGCTCTGGAAATACATAACCCTATGATTCTGGAATATCATTCCCCTGTATTTCTTGAATGTTGTTAACCTGTAGCTCTGCAGTGAGGTTTTTCTGTAGTTCAGAAATATCATAGCTCTGAAATTTCATTAACCTGTAGCTCAAAATTATTTTTAGCCTGCAGCTCTAGAATTTCATTCACCTGTAGTTCTCTAGTTCTGGGATCTATGTTTCTTAAATGTTGTTATTGTGCAAATCCTCCATCATTCCCAGTGACACTACTCAGTCATGGGCATCTGTGAGTCCATGCATGTGGACGTGGGTGAATAGCACTTTACTCTGTGTGTTATGCTGCAGTAGTTCAAAAATATGCAGTCAGTTGGCTTCAAGTGGAGGAAACACAACCAAGCCTGGTTGGTAGCCATTGTGTGATAGAGGAACACTGACCAATAGGTGGTCATTGGCCATGACAAAATTAGGAAGAAAATTGAAAAGAAAAAAAAAAGATACAGGTCTGGTCTTCTGTATCTGTTTGCCTTAAATAGTGGCCTAAAATATTTCATTTCATTAACCAGTAGCTTGGCAGGATCAGTATCCTGTAGTTCTGGACTGTTGGTGCCTTGAATTTCCTGTATTCTTGTATTGTCTTGTAATGATATAATCCTGCTTCTCTAGAATACATACAATCTGTGTTTATGGAATATTCTTAACAAGTAGCTCTTAAATTTTCCTAACCTGTAGGAGTGGAATATTGTTTAATTTAATTCAATTATGTTTTATTTGTAAAGCACTTTTAGATGGACATCGTCACAAAGCAGCTTTACGGGAATATCAAAATCCAGGATATTAATTATTCAATTTTACATTTAAATTATATCCCTCATGAGCAAGACAGAGGAGACGGGGTCAAGGAAAAACTCCCGGAGATGATATGAGTAAGAAACTTTGTCAAAAAGTGCAACTGAAGTAGGGCATGAGGATGGATCAGGCAGATCCAGAGAGAAGAAGCGGTCAGGAACACTGGGAGCTCAGGAGTAGTTCAATAGATCTGGAGAGAGAGAGAGAGAAAGAGAGAGAGAGAGAGACAGAGAATATATTGGGCATGCATGTGGTCATGTAATGGTTAAGGGCAATGTACTGTACAGAGTGCCCTGAACTAATGATCAGGGTTTAAATTAATAGTCTGAATTTTTTACCTGATATTTTTTCACTTAGAAATAATCCATGAAGTCATCACTGCTGCATATTGACGGTATCCTGTATGCTGTGCTAAACTATAACTCTGTTTATTAACTCATTAGTGACTCTGAGTGTTAAGAAATAGTTCTGGAATATAGTTGCAGTTTTGCTATTTTGTCTGTTGTGCATTGAATGGAATAGCTTCACAATTTTTAATTTCATTAACCTGTAGCTCTGATATGTTGTTAATATGTAGTTCTAAAAATTCCTCTTCTTCTTCTTTCGGCTTTTCCCTTCAGGGGTCGCCACAGCGAATCATCTCTCTCCACCTATCCCTATCTTCTGCATCCTCAACACTTACACCCACTAGCTTCATATCCTCATTTATTACATGCACTAGCTTCATATCCTCATTTATTACATGCACTAGCTTCATATCCTCATTTATTACATCCATATACCTCCTCTCTGGCCTTACCCTTTGCACATGGTTAAATTTGGCAATGTTTCACGTTGGATGCCCTTCCTGACGCAACCCTCTCTATTTATCCGGGCTTGGGACCGGCATAGAAGTCACTGGACTGTGACCCCATGGCTAGATCGTTCTAAAAATTCCTATAGTTCCTAAAAACCTATAGCTCAATGATCGTATTAACCTGTTGTTCTGGACAACTGTTATCCCATAGTTGCACAAAATCGTTATCCTGTAGTTCTTGAATGTCATCTAGATTTAGGTTTATCCCTAACAAGTCAGAGGTGATGGTGGATGGGGTAAACTCCCTGAGATGATATAAGAAAGAAACCTTAAGAGGAACCAGACAGATAAGAGAACCTCATCCTCATCTGGGTGACACCAGAGAGTGGGATTATAAATAATTATGAACACAGAAAGTGGTATTATAAATCATTATAAACACTGAGAGTAAGATTATAAATAATGTCCTTTCTTCAGCTGTATATCAAGTGGAATTGTGCAACCTTATCTCCTGGCAATTTACAGGCCTGCTTAATGTCTGAGTTCATTATGAATTTAACACTAATTGCTTACTCATGAAGACCTCAAATGTTCAGAGATCTGAGCACAAAACTGACCGCCACAATGGCAGTTCAATATTTGGTGCCATAGTCTCCAAGTTCTTCTATCAACAGTAATCCCATGTTTCTCCAGGCTGCTCACATAGAGCCATACAGATGAGTGAGCACCACCAAGCAACGAAACTCCAACCAGAAGTAGGGCATCAGGATGGATCACACTGGGAGCTTAGAACACTGGGAGCTCAGGAGTAGCATGTGTAGCTGGAAAGAGAGAGAGAAAGAGAGAGAGAGAGAGAGAGAGAGAGAGAGAGAGAGAAAGATATTAAGTATGATTCTGATCATGTGATGTTTTAAGACAATGTAGATTATGTATAAAGTGCAGGCAGGGACTCCGGCAAGACTAGCTATGACATCATAACTAAAAGGGAGAGCCAGAAGGTCACAGACATGAAGGCTTCCTGGGACATAAAGCGTCCAACCACTTCACAGTCAGTGACCTGAGTGACCATGTGAGAGTGATAATGAGACAGCATCCAAACATCCCAGTACACCAAACACTCTATGACCATGAACCTTCCAGATCTGCTCCTTTACTATAAAAAAATATACATTAAAAGCTCGACTAAACAAATGTGTCTTCAGCCTAGACTTAAACACTGAGACTGTGTCTGAATCCCCAACACTAATTGGAAGGCTGTTCCATAACTTTGGGGCTTTGAAAGAGAAAGCTCCACCTCCTGCTGTAGCCTTTGCTACTTGAGGTACTACCGAGGTACTACCGATTAACCTGCACCTTTTGATCAGAGTAGGCGTGGCGGATCATAAATAATCAAAAGATCGTTCAGTGAGGTTCAGATCTTTCAGTATGGGTCAGTAACAGTATTTTATAATCAATGTGAAATTTGACTGGGAGCCAATGTAGTGTGGATAAAATAGGAGTGATGTGTTCATATCTTCTGGTTCTAGTTAGGACTCTAGCTGCTGCATTCTGGACTAACTGGAGCTTGTTTCTGCTCCTACTGGAACATCCAGACAGTAAGACATTACAATAATCCAACCTAGAGGTAACAAAAGCATGAACTAGTTTCTCTGCATCATGAAGTGACATCATATTTCTTATCTTAGCAATATTTCTGAGATGGAAGAAGGCTACCCGAGTGATATTATCTACATGAGCTTCAAACGAAAGACCAGAATCAATAATCACACCAAGATCTTTTACTGCTGGACAAGATGAAACCAAAAGACCATCCACCATTACTCTGTAATCAGAAAGCTCACTTCTAGCTGCCTGTGGTCCTAGTACAAGCACCTCTGTCTTGTCCGAGTTAAGCAGGAGGAAGTTAGTGACCATCCAATGTCTAATGTCCTTTACACATTCTTCTATCTTAATAAGCTGGTGTCTCTCATCTGATTTAGCTGAGACATATAGCTGTGTGTCATCTGCATAACAGTGGAAGCTAATACCATGTTTATGAATAATTACACCAAGGGGTAACATATATAGGGAGAAAAGCAGTGGGCCTAAAACAGAACCTTGTGGAACACCGAACATAACCTTGGTATGCATGGAGAAGTCACCATCTAGATCTACAAACTGATAACGGTCAGTCAAATAAGACCTGAGCCAGGAGAGGGCTGTTCCTTTAACACCAACAACATGTTCTAGTCTATCAAGTAGAACAGTGTGGTCAATGGTGTCAAAAGCTGCACTAAGATCCAGTAGCACCAGTAAGGAGACACAACCCTGATCAGAGGTCAGTAACAGGTCATTGACCACTGTAACCAGTGCTGTCTCTGTGTTATGATGAGGCCTAAATCCTGACTGATACATTTCATAAATGTTATTTCTATGCAGGTCTGAACATAACTGCTGTGCTACAGCCTTTTCTAGGATCTTGGAGATAAAGGGCAGATCTTGGAGATATACTGACCTGTAGTTGGACAGCTGACAGTGGTCGAGGTCAGGGTTTGAAATCAGAGGTTTGATCGTTTAAAAAAATTAGGATTTATAATTTTTAGAAGAGGTTCGGTCACTACTGGTATTATCTGTTTAAAGAAACATGTAGGTAAGGAATGTAGTACACAGGTTTATGATTGTAAAGAACTTAGTAAAATTAAATTGTTCTCTTGAAGGGAAGTGAAACATTCTTAGCGCCATATCATTGATTACATTTTTTTTTTCAAACTGTTTGTGATACATCTTCTGTCCCTGTCAATGAGCTGTTGCTATAGAAACAATAATGTATTAGATGGAGAGCATTAATATAAACCTGTGATGTTCAGCTGCTGTACTGTCAGAGCTGCTGGTCAGGAGAATTAATCAACACTTTCTGACCAGAATTTAACAGTGCTTTAAAAGATTTTTATGTTTTAAACTGCTACAACTGTGTGAATTTTTCTGTAGTCTGGCAGATTGCAGAGCTGTACAGAACTCCCAGATTCTTCTGGATATGTGATATTTCTCACTCTTTTTATTTATCCATCTTAATTCTTCCAGAAAATTGCACAGATTTTAAGCGGTCACCAGTAACAGGAAAAATATGTTCTATTGAAATACTAACCAACAGAATTTGTCTTCTTTTTATTTATTTATTTATTTATTTTTGACTTTTTATGATACATGGAGGAATTATGTGAGATAAATGCAGAGCTTCCAAGAAGCAAAAAATATTTAGTTTAGCAGGAAATGTTAGTGTTATAATAATTTATATTATGTAAAGTAATAGGTGTGTGTGTGTGTGTATGTGTGTGTGTGTCTCATTTCATATAAATATACATATTTAGATTTCATGTACCTTTATTTTTTCTTGTTTTGTGTTCTATGAATAAAACTAGAGAAATTCTTAATTTCAGAGTTAAATCCCCAGACTGAGAGCTGGATCATAAATGTTTGAGAAAAAAGTCTAAAGCCTAATCTTGCTTCACAAAAATATTTCCCATCATTTAGACTTAAATTTCCCCATCATTTGTTCATGTGTATTCAGTTCTGTGTGAAATTCTGTCTGTGGAATAAAGAGTGTGGAAGCCATTTTGTTGAATTCAGCCTGTGATTAATGGAATAATTACAACTATTCATGCAGGAATTCTGCCAAATACCATAAATGTAAATGTAAATATTTTGGAGATGTACTGAATTATTAAATTTATTTCAACATTTTCCATCTACTTTTCATATATAATCCTATGAGTCTTTAAATTGGACTTTTGTCAGCTTGTGGTTGTATCTAACACTGGTGATCTGTACAGAATGATGAATCAGATCCAGCAGGTGACTCACAGATCTCTGATCGTTAATTCCCGGTTTATATTTATAATGTAGAAGTGGAACAGAGCAGGATTCAGGATTCATCATTCATCTCATGCGTGGGTTTACTTCGGGTACTCTGGTTTCCTCCAAAAACATGTACATTAGGTTGATTGGTAATTCTAAATTGCCCATAGGAGTGAGTGTGAGTGTGTGTGGTTGTCTGTCTATATGTGGCCCTGTGATGGACGGGTGACCTGTCCAGGGTGTACCCCTGCCTTTCACCCAATGTGTGCTGGGATAGGCTCCAGCAGATCCCCGTGACCCTGATTAGGAATAAAGCGGGTATAGAAAATGAATGGATGGACGGATTCATCTCAGCCTGACTGCATGCTCCTGCTGATGGAATTCTTTTCTGTGTGTTTCCCAGTTCAAACACTGGATCTAATGATCTCACTCTGTTTCTTTACCTCACTCTGTCTGTCTGTCTCTCTTTCTCCCTCTCTGTCTGTCTGTCTGTATGTCTGTCTCTCTCTCTCTCCCTCTCTCCCTCTCTGTCTGTCTGTCTGTCTGTCTCTCTCATTTCTCTCTGTCTTTCTCTCACTCTGTCTTTCTCTCATCTCTCACTGTCTTTCTCTCATCTCTCACTGTCTTTCTCTCATCTCTCACTGTCTTTCTCTCATCTCTCTCTGTCTTTCTCTCATCTCTCACTGTCTTTCTCTCATCTCTCTCTGTCTTTCTCTCATCTCTCTCTGTCTTTCTCTCATCTCTCTCTGTCTTTCTCTCATCTCTCTCTGTCTTTCTCTCATCTCTCTCTGTCTCTCTCTCTCATCTCTCTGTTTCTCAGTGATTACATTATAAAGGAGAAGTCAGTGCTTCTGCAAAAAAAAGACAATGAGGGCTTCGGCTTTGTGCTCCGAGGAGCTAAAGGTGACACACTCACACACACACACACACACACACACACACACACATGCACACACACATGCGTGCACCCACCCACACACACACACGTGCGCACACACACACACACGGGTGCACCCACACACACACACACACACATGCAGCTATCTGTATCTCCTGTAACCATGTTACCGTTCTTCCCTCTCTCTCTCTCTCTCTCTCTCTCTCTCTCTCTAGCTCAGACTCCCATTGAGGAGTTCACTCCCACTCCAGCATTTCCTGCTCTTCAGTATCTGGAGTCAGTGGATGAAGGGGGTGTGGCCTGGAGGGCGGGGCTAAGGATGGGTGACTTCCTCATTGAGGTTGTGTGTGTGTGCACACACACACACGTTCACACTGCATGCGGAATTATTAACAAAATAGAAGTGATGAAATAACCCTTCCCATCACAATATCCTTAACTCACATTATAACTCCTCCTCTCACAACATCCAAATCTCTCTCTCTCTCTCTCTCTGTCTGTCTGTCTGTCTGGCTCTCTCTCCCTCTCTCTCTCCCTCTCTCTCTCTCTCTGCAGGTGAATGGGATGAATGTAGTTAAGGTTGGCCATAGACAGGTTGTTAATATGATTCGTCAGGGCGGAAATAGCTTAATGATGAAGGTTGTCATGGTAACACGGAATCCAGAGATCGAGGAGGTGCCGAAGAAAAAAGGTCAGGGGTCACTTTTAAAAACCGTGGTCACTATACACGTTCTGTTTATGTCATTCGTTATTGTCTTTATAAAACTTTACTACCTGTTTCAGCGCCACAGCAGCAGACAAAGAGATTAACCCCACCTGCCATCACATTACGCTCCAAATCTATGACCTCTGAGTTGGAAGAGATGGGTACACACACACTCCTCTACTTTTTATATATGTATTGTTAACTATACATTATGGTGTGATTATGTCACTGTTTGTTTTCTTTCCTGCCACCCGGGCTGGATCCTCAGTGGAAAAAGGTTTGTGTGTGTGTGTGTGTGATTCCAGTACTATTTTACTTTTCTATGAGATCATCATTAGACAGAGAGATATGATTATGAAGAGTACTATTTGTCTTTAGGAATTCTGATAGAAAGGTTCGCTGGACATCTGTTTAGGACGAGAGTTGTGTATGAGGACTGCAGTCTCACAGGACACACACGTTCACAGGGAGGTTTTTCTCATGTGGGAATTAGTGAATGATCAGGTACGAGCTAATGGGATAAAGAAAGACTAAGCATTAGCATGATTGTGAAGTGCTGAGTTCTTTCATTCATGCTTAGTGACCGCTTGGTCAGGGACATGGTGGGTTACATTAGAAAATTAGTGTTTACACTTTCATGCTGATACTCTGGCCATAATTAATTTCTAAAGAAGTAGAAAGGAAAGAAAGACAGAAGAGGAACGAAACTTTCCATGACAGGGTTCAAATACAGACATATAGATCATGTGTCATTGTGTTTAATACCTAATGTACATGACCAAATGAAACTGGGCCAAACCACTGGGACACCACTGTACACTATATTTTAGTGATTCTAGTATTATTATTATTATTATAATTATTAAATTCAAATTCAAATTCAAATTTTATTGGTCACATACGAAATCATACACAGTACGACATGTAGTGAAATGCTTTTTATGACTCTTACACAAAAAGAAAGAGTAAAAAAAGTGTGGACAGTGTGGAAGGTCAGTGTCAGATCAGATATGCATATGCAAATATACACTATATTGCCAAAAGTATTCGCTCACCTGCCTTGACTCGCATATGAACTTAAGTGACATCCCATTCCTAATCCATAGGGTTCAATATGACGTCGGTCCACCCTTTGCAGCTATAACAGCTTCAACTCTTCTGGGAAGGCTGTCCACAAGGTTTAGGAGTGTGTTTATGGGAATTTTTGACCATTCTTCCAGAAGCGCATTTGTGAGGTCACACACTGATGTTGGACGAGAAGGCCTGGCTCTCAGTCTCCACTCTAATTCATCCCAAAGGTGTTCTATCGGGTTGAGGTCAGGACTCTGTGCAGGCCAGTCAAGTTCATCCACACCAGACTCTGTCATCCATGTCTTTATGGACCTTGCTTTGGTCACTGGTGCACAGTCATGTTGGAAGAGGAAGGGGCCAGCTCCAAACTGTTCCCACAAAGTTGGGAGCATGGAATTGTCCAAAATGTCTTGGTATGCTGAAGCATTCAGAGTTCCTTTCACTGGAACTAAGGGGCCAAGCCCAGCTCCTGAAAAACAACCCCACACCATAATCCCCCCTCCACCAAACTTTACACTTGGCACAATGCAGTCAGACAAGTACCGTTCTCCTGGCAACCGCCAAACCCAGACTCGTCCATCAGATTGCCAGATGGAGAAGCGCGATTCGTCCCTCCAGAGAACGCGTCTCCACTGCTCTAGAGTCCAGTGGCGGCGTGCTTTACACCACTGCATCCGACGCTTTGCATTGCACTTGGTGATGTATGGCTTGGATGCAGCTGCTCGGCCATGGAAACCCATTCCATGAAGCTCTCTGCGCACTGTTCTTGAGCTCATCTGAAGGCCACATGAAGTTTGGAGGTCTGTAGCGATTGACTCTGCAGAAAGTTGGCGACCTCTTCGCACTATGCGCCTCAGCATCCGCTGACCCCGCTCCGTCAGTTTACGTGGCCTACCACTTCGTGGCTGAGTTGCTGTCGTTCCCAAACACTTCCACGTTCTTATAATACAGCTGACAGTTGACTGTGGAATATTTAGGAGCGAGGAAATTTCACGACTGGATTTGTTGCACAGGTGGCATCCTATCACAGTTCCACGCTGGAATTCACTGAGCTCCTGAGAGCGACCCATTCTTTCACAAATGTTTGTAAAAACAGTCTGCATGCCTAGGTGCTTGATTCTATACACCTGTGGCCATGGAAGTGATTGGAACACCTGATTCTGATTATTTGGATGGGGGAGCGAATACTTTTGGCAATATAGTGTATGTCTATGTGTATATATATATATATATATATATATATATATATAGATATAGATATATATGTATATAATATAAATATATATATATATATTCAATTCAATTCAATTTATTTTGTATAGCGCCTTTTACAATGAAAAAAGCAGCTTTACAAAAGAAGAAAACAGAGAAAGGGGAGGGGAAAATGAAAAATAATAATAACAAATAAAAATAACTAATTAACTAGAAATAAGAATAAATTATTAAATTCTATAATTCGACTATTTTATCCCTAATGAGCAAGCCTGTGGCAACGTGTGGCAAATATATATATATATATATATATATATATATATATATATATATATATATATGTAGTATCAATAGCAGTGAATATAAATATGAAAAATAAAATAAAAAAAAATAATGTAATAAAAATATTAACAAAAAAAATAGTAGTATAATATATATGTATACAAATATAAAACTGCTTTATAAAAACTAAATATAAAAAAACAAATATAAAACAAAAATATAATACACTAATATAATACAATACAATGGTTAACTTTGAAATGGTGTCGCAAAAGAATACAGTATGTACAGTGTGCATATGTAGATAATATATAAATATATATGTAGATGTCTATAGGCAAGTATAAATGTCCAATTTAACAGGGATTAAAGTGACGGAGCAGTGTGCACAGAAAGATGTACAGGAAAGATGTAATATTATTATTATTATTATTATTATTATTATTATTATTATTATTATTATTATTATTATTATTATTATGTAGTGTACACAAATGCCTAGCTAATATTTGTGCTATAGCCTTACAGTTATTAGTTATTTGTTTGCTAATTGAGAAGACATCTACACATTCTGCTATAATTCTTGTTCTTAATATTTTCATAATATTTAATATATTTTGCTTAAGTTAAAATTCTGTATGTCAGAATATCTATTCTAACGATCATTAGGATCATTTATCTGTATATGTGTAAATGAAAAGCAGCCTGTGTTGAAAGATTGAGGATTGTAACAGAGAAAAATTTAATACATCACATACTGCTATGTTTATTATGTTTTTTTACTTTATAGTTGTGTAAAAACAGATGCCTAATGAAACTACTGTACAATGTACAGCTTCAAATAAATTATAATCAGAAACAGAAAGTACACAAGAAATTTATATGGCAAATACACACTTTTAATCAGAACATATATTGTGCAAACATAGTGTATTATAAACATACAGTACAAACCTGTGAATTAAATTAAATACAGTTCAAAGATCAATAAATCTGGAAGGTCAGTTAAAACTTTTTAGAGTTGGCAGTCTAAGACATTTAAATATTTAGTTATTCAATCAGTGAGGCTTTAATCTGACCAGTTACAGACTTTTAGTACAGAAGATTCTAATCCATATTTTTCCTGGATGATTCGGTGGGAAATGTGTATACAAACAGAAGCATAGAATAAGATAATAGAACAGAAATTCAGTCGATTTTCCCTCTACATAACAGCAATGGGCCAAAAAACATCTGTGTGCACTCATGTATAATCATGATGTTTTTTTGGGTTTTTTTCCAGCTTCACCATGGAAGAAGAAACTAGGTTAGTGTAATTTTACAATGAAATTCCAACAGAACATTAAAACTATTGAGATCTATGTAGCTCATAAAAACAGACTTCACTTAAGACCTTATTCCAGATTTGCGTCACATGTATTAGCACTTCCTTTCTCCAGGGCCTTTGGCTTCTTCAGTGCCTTTAAGCCTTCTACAGCTACATCACACGTTTTGACCCCATTCTATCAGCAGTAGTGTAGGGTCAGTGTAGCCACAAAATGATATCTCTGAGGTTGTGGAAGGACACTGGGGCATTATGAATGGAATAATGCAGGGCCTGGTACTGTTAGAGTTCACTGGTGGTACAGAAGGTACAGTAGAGATGAGTGATCTGACATTATTCATTTTCCAGACTGAAGGTGTGGTTGACCAGTTGAGCCCCTGGAGATACAAAATCAGAGTCATGTACCTCCCATACTGCCTCCTTTAAGAGGGTTGAGAGCATATGTAGGCTCTGTAAGGCTTCATTATTCAAAGCAATACAAGTGTTGAAGGTCCTACACAAGGGCCCAAAGGCAGCAGCTTGATGGGGCTGGGATCTGAACACACATCTGCTGATCAATATCCTGACTGAGCTATTATTTCATTATGTCAAGTCTGGACACATTCTCCACCAGTGTGTGGGAACACTAAAAGCTCATGGCATAGACTTTTGGAGAAGGATGAGAGATGAATGAAGCTTGTGAAGTTAGTGCTGGAAGGTGATCTTGGTGGAATTGCTGGTGTTTGTCAGCTGAATTTTGCTTTCTTTTGAATTTTACCACAAATGAGGACCAAGATGGGGCAGAAAATGTGTTTCAGCTCTGTATCCCACACTGCACTGTGTGCTCTTTTTCATTAGTACAGTAGGGGATGCTTGTCTTTGTATCTTGTGGTCTTGGTGCTGCAGAATTCCCAAGAAAGGCCCAGCATTCAGCACTGTAGTGAATTTCAATAAATTAAATTCAATCCAAGTTTGTGTGTGTGTGTAAAAGTGTGTTTTTATTTTGTTTGTAGATCAGTCAGAGAGTTCTCAGGCTCCTGATAAGAAGAGAAGTGTTTACCAAATGGCCCTTAGTAAGTCTGTTTTAATAATATTTTTAAGTTATTTTAATATGACAGGATAATGTTAATTAAAAATGTGTTGCTGCTGTGTATTAGATAAGCTGGATGAGATTTTAGCTGCTGCTCAGCAGACAATCAGCACATCTGACTCTCAGGGACACAAAGGACATGGAGGGCATGGAGGGAGGAAAGAACGGAACAAGGGCTTCTATGCTAATGAGGTAATGCCACTTCTGCCGTGGTCACAGTTCTTTCTCCTGGTTACATTAATGCCACAGATTTAATGGATTGCCATGCAGAGTGCTGTTCACATCGATGCTTCAATATTCCACATTTCCCTATGTTACAGAAAAAGCGATTATGTAGTGTTTATGCCCCTGAGAGTAAAGTCCAGAAGGAGGCATTTGATACTGGCACATGCTTTTTGTTGCTATAGTTACTACCAAATCTGTCTCTCTCTACAACACTATCCCTCTCTTTTCATCTCTGTCCCTTTGCCATCTCTTTCTGTATCTGAATCTCTGTGTATCTGTTTACATTTAATAACCAACAGTGATTTTATGGTTTAAAATATTCACGCTCTGATAACCTACTGTACAAATGTCCAAATATTAATCAAGTAATTAAATACACATTATATATTCCCACAGCAGTTAAAGTATGTGGGGAAGATTAAAGGAAATGTTTATTACAAAATTCTTTTTAATATAATATAATATAATATAATATAATATAATATAATATAATATAATATAATATAATATAATATAATATAATATAATATAATATAATATAAATTTGCTTTATAATATTTTTGTAACAGAGTAGATGAGGAGGCAGCTTGACAATCCATATGTAGAAGTTTAATGAAAGCTGACCATACAAAACCATGGGACAGAAAGTGTAGTAAAAAATCAGCAGCAGAGAAAATCAGTTCAACTTGGCAAACAACACACAGAATAATAATCCAAATGGTGAGACATGAAAGAAATCAGTTCCTGGGCGATGGCTCTCTCTGGTGGTAGGATGCATGTCCACCGCAGCTGTTACAGAACCGCCTTCTCTACAAACACCTCCTTTGTTCAGGGTACTCCCTGGGTCGTGGTGCTGGCCAATTGGGTTGAGCCTTGTGTCCTAAAGCCCTAAATTAAGAATGGGTTTAGGATGTCCTTTGTGTCCACCCATGATCTCTCCTCAGGCCCATAGCCCTTCCAGTCCACCATATATTGCATGCAGACTCCTCTGCTTCTTGAGTCCACGATTTCCTTTACTAGGTATGCCTGGTGCTCCTTCAGTCCCCACTGAATCGGTTGGGTTCAGATAGCTCATTGCAGCTTGATGTGTGCACTGCTCCACAGTTGTCATCTGCTGGCACCATGGATGGTTCACCTGACCAGGGGAACATTTGAGAGTGATAGGCCAACACATATTGGAAGGGAGTAAACCATGTGGAGGCATGGGTGAGTGAGTTCTGGGCATATTCTGCCCATGGGAGGAATTCACTAAACCTTTCTTGCTTCTTGTTGCAGTATGACCTCAATTATTGGCCTATATCTTTGATTTAGCCTGTATGTCAGCCTGTGGATGATAGCCTGAGGTTAGATTCACATTGATGTCAAGGTACCAACAGAAAGTCTGCCAAACCCTGGAGGTGAACTGTGGTCCTCTGTCAGACCCTATGTCCTCTGGCAGGCCATAGACTCTGAAAACATAATAGAACAGAGTGTTAGTGGTTTATATTGCAGTAGGCAGACTTTTTAACAGGATGAATCTATAGGCTTTGGAAAATTGATCTATGATGAGCAGGATGGTTGTATGTAAATCCCCTTGAATTTAGTAGGTTGGTCACGAAGTCAACAGATAGATCAAATTTAAATTCAAATTTTATTTGTCACATACATAATCGTACACAGTATGATATGCAGTGAAATGCTTACATGACTATGTTGACCCGTGAAAAGGAAAAGGAATAAGGATAGAAAAAAAGATAAGGATAAAATGTGAAATATAAAATACAAAATATAAACTACAATTTTGCACAGTAGGTAAAAATAAAATATAAATAAAATAAAATATAAATAAAGTAAGGTAGGGTATAATATGTATACAGAATATATGTATAGATGGGACCATGGTCATTGTGGAATAGGTAAAGGCTGGAGTAGTCCAGCTGGGAGTTCTCTGGTGATTTTTGCCTGGGCACATGATGTTACATACATGGTACATGATGAACTAGTGATGCATTTTGAACCAACATAATCATTCTCTTGATACCTGGATATCTAGTGCTGAGGGAGGTATGGACCCATTGGATGAATCATTGGCGTAGGGTCTGGGGTACATATTGCTTGTGCTTCATCATTCCATGCCAACTTGGTAGGTTTCCTTCTGAAACGTTAGCAAATCCCAAAAACCATTGGAGTTCCTTGACTGTGGTGGAGGTGGGCCATTCATTGAGTGCCTTGATCTTGGCACTTCTCTGCCTTGACATACTGTTGGTGGTGCTGTAGGCAGGAGAGGCTGAATATGCTGTGCCATATACTGTCAGTGATAGATTGGAGCACTGTTGGCATGTTAGCCAGTCCATATAACATAACAACCTGGTACTCATAGTGCCCCCAGTGGTAATGAACACAGTTTTTCACTTGTAACCTTCTCTAATGAGAATGAGGTTTTGGGTGCTTCTTAAATACAACTTGGTGAAAATTTGTGCCTTATACAGTTGTTCAAGGGCTGAAGGGACTAATGGTAGTGCATATGGATGATTAATAGTTATGTTTGGATTTTTGTGTGGCACCTAGCTTATCATCTTGAATAACTGCAACACCTTCTGACCTGCCTGTTATGCATGGCTGATGTATATAAATATAACTATGCAGACAAGCTTAATTTAATGCTATATACTTGCTTGGTTTAATCCATCCACAAATGTTCTGATTGTTTATACATTTTTGTTTAGCTCAGGGGAGCTCTATTGTATCGACTCATTGCAGATAGAAGATGGTGGGATTAGCCTGCTTGTCTGCTCACTGGCCCTGGCTCTGGATTGTCACAGTTAACTAGACCTGTGCTAAGACTATGTGCTATGCTGCAAGAAATTAAAGCAGCACTTTCCTGTGTTGGATGGACACTGTCCCGTCCTATCTGGCCAGCCTTGCCATCAAAAGAGCTTCAATTACCTATGAAGCCCACATTGTTTTTACACACACACATACACACATGTGGATTTATATTGCTCTCACGGTGCTTGTCTGTCCCCATTTCATCCTTACCAGCTCACTGCAACACAAAACACACACTGGAGTAACTCCACACAGGTGCAGATCCTTTGCCACATGCTGCAAATGCTGATCTGATAGTTGATATTCCTGACCCGTGGGACCTATTGACTACAAATAACAGAAGGTTAAGCCACTCATCCCTTTTCTGAGCATTGATGTAAACAAACTTATGAATCAGCTCAAATTGTGCAAATCAGTTTAATCTCCATAAACCTGTTTACAAAGGGTGAATGACATGGACATGCCTTGGTCAGTCTGGAAATAACATGGAAGAGTGCCTTCACAACACTATGTGCTGAGATGTTGTGGAGCTGCACTGCTCCCATGTATCATGTTTCCTAGTCTGCTAAAACTAACACAACTTGATGCCATCATGCAGAACATTCTAATGGTCTGATTAGGTCCATGCCAATTCTTTCAAAGGGGTCTCAAATATTGGTAATAGGCACAAAGGCACTTTTGGTGTGACTGGCCTATTCACCAGCTGACATTTCCGACATACCGCAAACCACCTACAGACATTACTGCAGATGCCTGGGTAATAGAAACTGGCCCTGAGTTGGTTCAGTGTCTAATCCCACCCTAAATGCTTCACCATTTAATTATGGTGAGCTACCTGGATTAACCTTTTTGGTGGCTCTTTGGGACCAATAGTTGGGTTGTTTCCTGTTTTGTCCTGGTAATAATAATAATAATAATAATAATAATAATAATAATAATCACAACAGACTTCTATTACTCTATTACATATCTATTATTCTCACTTGGTTAAAGGTTGTTAAGACAAATTCCTCGCGTGAAGGGTAGGGGATCAGGGCCCCAGGGAGCAGGAGGGGAAAAGAGCACTAAGATAGAAATGATCCACACACATTCTCCTCAGTAACATTTTAAATGCTCGCCACTCAGTGGATGAGTGAGGTGGGGATTAACCACAACCTTTATTTTATGTTTTGACCCCTGAATTGGATTATGATGGACACCAACAAATAATTATTAATTTCCCCATGCACACGCTTCACCCATGATGCATTTTCCAATGCCTTGCATTAAATTAGTTGTTGTTGGATTGAGGTCTAGTCACAGCCTTAATCCACTGATGTGTGGTATATAATTTCTTAACCACTTACTGGTACACAGCATGTCCCAGCATGATAGTGGTGGCTTGTGGTGAGTTGGGGATCTGTTTCTGTGGTGAAAGGATGGGGAAGGTCAGGAAAGAAGAGTGGAAGCATGAGAGAGAGGGAGGAAGAAAGGAGGGGCTTGCCTATTCCTGGATATGTTGCAAAGTGGTCCTATGCCAGCTGGACTAGCTTGTGTGATAATGATGGACAGTGGCACTGGCCCCATTTTGTTATCACCTGCAGAAGTTGGAGAACAAATAGCACCCCAAGGTTGACTACATCTTTGACGCAGTACTCATCTTCGAACAGCCACCTTCAACAGGCGATTGTGAATGGGCAGCTAAGCTTGCTGAATGTCAGTAAGTGTCGATGCTTTAGGGGGTGCAGCCAACCCCTTTCAACACTGCCCGCTTCAGGTATGAGTACTTGATGCTCCAGCTGTAAACCTGCAGTTTTTTGTTCCTGAGGTGGGCTTCCCCTGAAAGTAACAACAGCCAGTTAACTGCCCAGTGAAAGTCAGGTCAGTCCCAGGTCCACAGCACACTCAATGGACACGTCCATAAACATCTCCAGATCATCTTGTGGTTACATAATCATCAGTGTGATGTTGGGCATGGGCACAGTTGGCACAGTAGCCAAGGTGGCTGCTGTGGAAATAACAGCCAATTGGACCAGGCTCTGAAGCACCAGAGCCTCCACCTGAGCCTGGAGAAAAGCACTTTTCCTGCTCTGCATCACAGGAATAGTGGTTTTCCATTAAGGCATATCTTTTCCCAGGTGTTGGCAGTGATGTAGCACTTCCCTGGGTTTTGTCAGGAACTAGGGAGATGGAAAGCAGCCTTTGGACAACTCAAAGAAATTTTGCTGTTTTCTATTCACTTTTTTCATTTTAACAAATTTATTTACATGAGCACATACACATCTTCTATCTTGTCACTTTCATCTCTCTGTATTATATCCTTTCTTCAGCTGACTGCAGCACAATACACACATTATAGTAATGCTATCCTGGTTCAGATCATTACCTCTCATTTCCCCCAGCTCCACCCTCCATTCACAAACCATGCCCCCATTTTCCACAGTCTTACACTGTTAATGTTGTTTTATAAAGGATTTCAATCAGTGGGATCCTTGTAACTAAGCTAATTACTTTTTACCATAGATGTCTTAAATTGTAATTTGTGGTTATGATTATCCTTCCCTATAAATTTAATTTTAAATATATTTAAATTTTATTCTTTTTAAAACATACTATTTTTTTAATTACAAAATCAAAGTGCATAAGTGTTTGAGTGTATTTTGTGTAATTGTGAAGCAGATATTATTTTGTGTAAATGTGAAGCAGATATTCAGAGAAATTTGTCTCTGAATTCTTACTTCCTCTGACTATTCATTCCTATTTTTTAAACAGCAAAGTTTTGACCAATCTGGAGGCGTTGGTGTGATATCATCAGGGCCTGGGTATGGTTCTAATTATGCCCAGTTTTCATCAAGCCACACCTCCCAGCATGGGGTGATGCTTCGGCAGAAATCTGTTGGTAAGGCAAAATTTAGTTGTCCAGCTTCCAATGTCTGTTGGGTTAATTTTCTTTTACATATCCTTTATTTTTTCTTCATATTTTAGGCGTAACTGAGGAAGAACGGGGACATCTTCACCCCCCTACTATGAAGTTATCTCGTAGTTTATCAGTACCAGGGCCAGATGATATCCCACCTCCTCCTGAAACCTCTGCACCAGAACCTCCAGTTCCAGTTCACAGAAGGCCAGAGCTCATGCACAACAACCCCACTCATCATGCCCAGATGCAAATAAGAGCACCACCCACTCGTAGGGTGAGCAACATAAATAAACCCAATGTCACCAGGCCATTTTGATAACAATGTAATGTTTATTGCCATGTTGTATTCTTTCTTATATATTATAATATATATTTTTTAAAGGTGGATGCTGACCATAGTAGGAGGGGAGGAGCTAAAATGAGTGGTTTAAGGCGTGGTTCTAGCAGTGCTGCACCTACAGGTGACATGCCTGTGGCAATTGCCAAAACAACTGGCCGCCGAGGTGGTAAGGGGCCATTGCTAAAGCAACGTAAGGTGGAGGAAGGAGTAGGAAGATCAGAAAAAAACTCAATTCCAATTCCAACTATAATCATCAAGGCACCATCCACAAGCAGCTCAGGACATAGCAGCCAGAACAGCAGTGTGGAGGCAGAGCCATCTCCACAGCTTGAGGATGAAGAGGCAGAACATCACAGCACAGTATTAATCCCAGAGCCACCCACAGCCCTCCCTCCAATTCCACCTACACCCTTCCCTCCAGATGTAAGTGGAACAGCTCAACGTGAAAGAGAACGTTTCCGTGATTCCCGCCGCAAAAGCACTTCCTTCTTCTACTCCTCTGAAGAGGATGTGCTAGTTGAGCCTGACTCTGCCCAGTTGCCTCAGAATGAGCCTGCTCCCAGGCTCCGCCCCTCCAAATCAATTGATGAGGGCTTGTTCACAAGTGATGCTGCTAGCATGCCACCTGCCTTTGGACTTCCACAATATGCCTCTCAGCACAACACTACCTTTATTCACCCACTAACTGGGAAAGTTCTGGATCCATCAAGTCCACTAAGCCTGGCATTAGCTGCTCGAGAGCGAGCTCTTAAAGATGATCGTCGATCCCGAAAGGAGGAGAGGCATTTTGGGCGCCAGTTTTCCACTGCTGCTGCTTTCCCGATCCCTCATTCAGCTACCCACAATTCACAGCAACAGTCTTCTTCCTACATTCACCAAGCACAGGCTAACATTTACCTTAGTGGAAGCAGCCCTACATCAACAAGTCATTCTCCTTTGAGTCGACCGCAGAGTCCCCGGATGTTGCGATTGTCTGGCAGTGGGATAATGAGTGTGGAAAGGGAAGGAAGAGATGTTCAGAAGGTGCAGTTCACTACCGAAAGAACAAATCAATATCATACTTTTCACCATGAGAAGGATGGGCATGGAAAAATGTCTCAACAGCCATCTCAGCATAGACCCCCTTTATTACGCATGGATACCCAAGTGAATGCTAACGCTACTCACTATACTAATCCTGCCCTAGAAACCAACAGGAAGTCAGACACAGAGAGAGGAAGGGATGAAAATAAGGAGGAAGATCCAGAGAATGAAATTGGAGGCGGGGTAATGGTTTTGCCTCCTCCCGCTCCCTCAGTGGACATAGCTGATGAATTTGTGTTTGCAGAACCACTTCCACCACCCTTACAATTTGCTAATGGTGTGGAGAACAGTAGAACAGTACAAGGAGTAACAATGTACAACCATCTTCAACAGCAACATCATCAACAAGAACAACAACATGGTGGTCAAAGTTTCCCGCAACATGATCAGCAGCTCCAGAATACCCCTCTAGATCCAACAGGACCAACAGAAACTTCTCATTCTCTACCTGAAATTCATCCCTCAACCTTTCATCCCTCTGCCATTGTTCATCCATTTCTCTTTCCCCCTTCTCCTCTACTTCCACCACCCCAGCTTTGTCCCAAAATACCTCCTGCCAATCCACCACAACCTCCACAAATGCCACAAATTCACCCCCAGCCCCCTCCCACTTCCCCTCAAGCTGCTGATTCTGCTGCATCCAGTTTGACATCATACGATAGTGAGGTGGCTAATTTAACCCAATCTGCTCTTTCTCCCTCACTTCCATCTCCCCAAATCTTTCCTATTACTTCCACTTCTTCTGCCCCATCCACTTCCTCAGACCCTGCATCATTACACAGGCCCCTCCCACTTTTCTACCCACCACAAGACCATGTTAGTCCTACTCTTACCTATGCCACCATGACAACTGCTGCTGCAACAACAGCGACTGCTGCTGTAGTAACTGTCACCATGACAACTCCTTCAGCAAGTCAACTGATTGTTGGTGGTGAACGGATCCAGTCAGAATCAAAGGGTTTTGATTGGCCTGAAGCAGTGGTGGATTCTGGAATTGAGGAACCAGACAGTCACAGCAGCAGCGACCATCACACAGAAAGTGTTAGTGGAGAAAGGAGGCAACAAGAACGACGAGTGAGCACAGAAAGTGGTGGAATAAAGGAAGGCAGAAGAGTGTCCCTGGATTCTTGTCTGTCTAACATAAACCAACAATTTCAAATGCACAATGACACACATGCAAAAACTCACAAACACAAAAGCAAACCTCCTCCACCAACACATGCGAAACCACACCTACATAATGCTGCTAAATTACATACTAATATGGATGTAGGACGAACAGTGCCATCATTACGGCGACAGACAAGTGCTGCCCCAGGATTTTACCAGCCAGATGAAAAAATCCAGGGAAAAGGAGAAGTGAAAGGACCATCTTTTATGGACAGACGTCTGAACTCTCCTCTTTCAAGTGTAAAGGCCAGTATTATCAGTGAACTCAGCAACAAGCTGCAGCAGCTCGGGGGATGGCAAGGTCAAGGGTCACAACAGATGCAAAGGTCAGAGATCTTCCACTACAGAGTGTGTTGAAGTAGTCAGCTAAATCATAAATGGAGCTAGTCTTGGATTTGCATCCATCTAAAGGTTATCTGAGATTATCTGGTTTTTCTTTTCTATAGGTTTTCAGAAGACCTGTCTTCATTAATTCCTGCAGGCCATGCACAACTTCTTTCCTCCTCACAACCACTTCAGAGATCTCTGTCCCCTTCTATGGCTCCTGTCCCCTTATCTCCTATTAACTCTAAGCCTTTAGCCCCAACTATTACCTCTAACCCCTTAGCCCAAACTATCACCCCTAATCCCTTAGCCCAGACTATTTCTCCTAATCCCTTAGCCATTACATTGCCTCCTAATCCTTTAACTCCCACTCCATTAACAGCAACACTCTCCTCTAACAGCTTAACCACAAATATTGTACCTAACCCCATAACGCCTAGCCTCACCACGAATCCTGCACCTTCTTCACCTTTGACCCCTGCATTAACCCCTACCTTGACCCCTCAGGCTCCTCCTTATTCTAACTGGACCCCATCCCCCTCTCCTCTGTCTTTCTCACACTGTCCTCTTTCTCCTCCCTGTCTGCCCCATGCCCCTCTTTCTCCTCTGTCACTTGCGCATCCTCCATTGTCCCCTCCATCATACAGCCACCCACCCATCTCTCCTATATCCCTTTCACATGCCCCTCTTTCTCCTTCCTCTGTGTCCTACGCCCCATACCCAACTTCGCCAAAGCATCGTGCTAAATATCGTACTAAAGGTCTGGATTTGTTTTCTGCTTCAGATTCAAGGCGTTCTGAGGCTCATATCCAGCGGCGCCGTGCTCCAAGTCCTCTTATTTCCTGTTCAGAACGACCACAACCTGGGCCACCACGTCCTTCCTCTCTTCCTCTCTTTCCTTCTGCTTCCCTTTATGGATCTCCATTTGATCTACAGGCCCCCCTCACTCCGCCATCATCTGTCCATCCTTTGGCTGAACATTTCTTTCCTCCAACTCCCCCACTAATGCTCCCTTCCTCTCCAGCACCTACTTCAAACCCTTTGCTAGCATCGCACTCTCTCTCCCCTACACACTTCCTATCAGGTGGCTCTTCCCCTTCCAGTGTGAGCTATCTACCACCTCTCACCCTTCCTCCACCCAATCGGCCTTTTGCATCCAAGCCCCTGCCATATTGGACCAAATATGATGTCGCTGATTGGCTGACCTACCTAAACCTGGCGGAGCATCGAGAGCGCTTCCTAGACAATGAGATTGATGGTTCACACCTGCCATCACTGACAAAGGAGGACTTCCTTGATCTCGGAGTTAGCCGCGTCGGACATCGTATGAACATTGAGAGAGCGCTGAAGAGACTTACTGAGAGGTGAGGAAAAAGAATGAATAATATAAAATTATATTTTGATTAAGTGGATAAAGATGATAAATGAATTTAGATAAACTTGTGTCATGTTATTATTATGCTGCTTCTTGAACATGTACACAGCCTTCACTGGATAGCCTAAAGACTGAACTTTACAGGTGATGCTATGTTACACGAGCCTACTATACTGTGTTGAACTAATAAATGTAAAAAGACAGCAATCTGGACATTTTTCAGCTGGTCATCTACAGCTTCTTCCTACAATAAAAATTACCTGGTTAAACATCTCTATGGCATTTAGAGTAAACAGTGTGAAGATGGACAACCAAATTCTTCTCACTCTTCCTTTCAGATTGTCATCTCCATTTTCTGTCTCCACTGTTTCCTCAGAGGGGCCGAATGAACGACTGCGAGAAGAAGGAACTCAGAACTGAAGGGTTTACATTATAGAGAAAACAGGGCTCTCAATCATCTCACTTAACTCTGCAGATACTGGGTTAGAAACTGACATACAAAAACAGCAAACAACCATTTAATATAAAATGTCTTTAAATCTGTGCTAAGCTGCTTCAGTGTTTAAACTGATCCACCTGAGAGACTCAACATCTGAAAGCACCCTCAGCCTTGATGGAGGATAAAAATGCAAGTCTGCTTCTTGGTTAGTAAAATGGTTTAATTCAGTTTACTCACGGTGATGGCAGTATTTCATGCTATGGTGATGTAAAGTTTGTAGAAATACAATGAAATGATTGTTATTGTTGTAAACCTGTATACAGGTAACGTTCATGTCATGTTCATCATTACTTGTGTTCTGATGATAATGATGATGATGATGATGATGCTAGTTTTACAAAACTTATTTACACTCACACAATAATGATTATAATAAAATGGTAATAAGAATAAGCATTTAACAGTTAAGTACATAAAGAATTTTCACACTGTAAGGATAACTGGTCTTCCAGATCACAGAACCCCATACATGTTCCTTTTGGGTATAAGTTCTCTTCATCTGTTCTCTGTACAACATGTACAGATTTAAGTGTGTGGGAGGTTAGTGCAAAGATGATAAGATTATTTAATGTTATTTTAAAAAAATACATCTTTTAGGAAACAGTAAAAATCTATGGAATTATTAAGCACTTATGAGAAATATTTATGCAGAGCTCTATAGATTTATCAGGTATTTCTGTTGCTATGTAAGGATAATGTTTATGATGGTAATGATCAGAAAATAATGATTAAGATTGAATAAATGAGAATTATACTCCATATGTCTGTGCTCTTTTGGTCCAGTATCAGCGTCCACACACCAAATTCCAGATCCAAACCAGGAATTCTTGAAACCTGAAACAGCCACAGAATAGGAACTGGTCACTACTGTTACAGAGGGTCATTACTTCAATCAAAGCACCTTCACATAACCACATGACTAACATCATGAATAATAACATGACTTAAAAGTTTCCTATGTGGATTTTTTGTTATGTATTTTTTATTCTTCACCTGATTTATTTGGACATCAGCATCATGTGATTATAATTTTTTTCATGTGGTTTTATTATGCAATTCATTTTTATTTTTACATGTCAATTTTTACATATTACATTATATTGTTCACATAATGTTACACGCTTACTTGAAATCATGTGTACAGTTTTGGTGCATAATATGGTGAAATGGACATTCACATGTTTTTCACATATTACTTACAGTAATGAACCATTAAAATCAGCGGCAGGTGTAGTGAATAACACTGATTATCATGTATTAATGGCACCTGTGAGGGAGTAGAATATATTAAGCAGCAAGTGAACAGTCAGTTCTCAAAGTTGATGTTTTGGAAGCAGGTGTTGATGTGCAGGGCAAGAGTAAGGATCTGAGTGACTTTGACAAGGTTGTGATGGCTAGACAACTGGGTCAGAGCATCTCCAAATCTGTAATACTTACCAAAAATGGTCTGAGGAAGGACAATCAGTGAACTAGTGACGGTCATGGGCACCCAAGTGTGTGTGTGAGGAGTGAAGGCTAGCCTGTCTGTCTGATCTTACAGAAGAGCTACTATTGCACAAACTGCTGAAAAAGTGAATGCTGTCTCTGGTAGAAAGGTGTACGAACACACAGATTATCACAACCTGCTGCATGTGGAGCTGCGTGTCTAGCATTTTCCTTATCAGTGTTACATCTGTGTATGAACACCAAAATGAAACTAAAAATCACTGCAAATTACAGTTAATAACAGAGATGTGGCTACATTCACTCATTCCAGAGAACTAGAAGGCCACACAGCATTTCATTGGGATAGAAACCAAGACTCTGGTCAGAGAAAAGGAGGGTGTGTGTGAATTTATGGATATAACAACTGATGCACTAAGATCACAGATACAAACTGTTCTACTGATTTGAAGTACATGACAGTTAAATGCAGGTCCTTCTAACTTCCATGTGAGTTCACTGTCATCATATTTACAGCTGTTTATATTTCACCAGATGCCAACGCTAGCATATGCTAGCATAGCATTAGGTCATTTGCTCAGTGTTATATTTTTGTAGCCCATATTATAGCTGTTGGTCATAGCATTTTAACCAAGTAGATTTAGAAGCAGTTGTTCCAAAGAAAAATATACAGGACAAAGCCTACTTAAACTTTAGGAACGGGTTTAGAACAATACCACTACCGCATCTAGGCCAGTCATACCACCATTCCGTACTCTTAATTCCAGCATACACCCTCCTCCGAAAGAAAGTTCATAGCTGTAGGACTAATTGGGACATTTTTGTAGATGAAGTTCTGGAGGATTACACAACAACCTTTGTTACATAACTGTGTTGACAATGTCATTGTAGACAAACAATTTAAAACGTACCCCAACCAGAAGCCGTGAATGACAAAAAGCCAGAGGCCCAAAACACCACCTTTAAGTCTGGCAACAGAGCCCTGCAGTACTGCTGGAGACAACTTAATAAGAACCACCAAAGAGGCTAAAGTGGTCTTCAAGAGGAAGATCAAGGTCCATTTCATCAACAGGGACTCAGGATGGGTGTGGCAGGGTATTCAACACATCGCAAATTACAAGATCAGCAATGAAATGATTGTTTACAACCTTACTTGAGGAGGAGCTTAATTGTTTCTTTCCTAGTTACGACGAGACAACAACAAAGACCATCTCAGCATTTCTGTCACTCTCCAGAGACCATACCAGAAACAACAATCACATCCCTATGGTGTGGGAGCATGATGTGAGGCACACGCTCAAAGCAGTGAATCCAAGAAAAGCTGCTGGGCCTTGATGGTGTGACAGGAGCAGTGTTGAAGGAATGTGCAGACCAGCTCTCTGTGGTCTTTACAAGGATCTCCAGAAAGACAAAGAAGATCATCATAGACTTCTGGAAGAATTAATGAAGACTGTGTGGAGAAGGTCCCTTCTTTCAGGTTCTAGGGTATACATAATGCAGAGGACTTCTTATGGACCGCAAACTCTACAGTATAGGTCAAGAAGGCAGAGCAATGACTCTTCCTCGTCAGGGAAAGAACTATCAGGAAAAACAACTGTAAGGAAGCACCAGACATGGTATTTGTAGGATTCATTTGGGGCAAATTTATTATAAAAAAAAATCTAAAGCGGAAAATCCAAAACAGCAAGCACACCAGGAAGTCAAGCAGCGTAGCAAAAGTCCGAAAATACACAATCCAAAATTGCACATAATCCAAAAGAACAGAAAAAGGTCATACACAAAGTCAATTAGAAAAACAGACAAACACAACTCAGAATTGCAGAAAAATCGAACAATACTTTGAGTCATCTGCCAATATCTAAAAAACCTGGAGTTAGGCAATATTCTGGCGAGAGCTCCCTCTGGTGGGCTGGAATAAAAATTGTCATATGCTCCCTGCTCACTGTCGCAGCAGAGTAAACATTATACTGGCACAGCCCACCATGAACATCATGTGTTTGACCTCCTGCCCTTCTGGCAGATGCTTCTGGTCCATCACATCACACACAAACAGACTTAAGCACAGTTTTAACCATATATGAGCTGAACATTGTATGCCTGGTTTGGAGACACAAGGAATACCTACACAATATTATTCTGATGCTTTTAAAATTATGGCTTTTCCGTGTAATAAATACATAAAAAGTAATATCATAATATATGGTTTTCAGATGAATCATATATTTAGAGAATGAGTAGCAGAAATGGCACTCAGACAGTAGCATTTTTTGGTGTGTTATTGAAGGTGTGACCAGTAAGTGGCACTGTCACAAAATCAGCCTTCCAGTTAGTGTTTGTGACTCAGACACAGTCTTAGTGTTGAAGTCCCTGGTGAAAACACATTTTTATTTTATTCCTTTTATGAGTAATGTTTCTTAGTTAATGAAGCAGATCTAGAAGGTCCATGGGCACATAGTGTTCCAGTGTACTGGGATATTTGGATATCCCAGAAAGCCCTCATGTCTGTGTCACCTTCAGGCTTTCCATTTTAGTCTGTGAAGCTACACATGCTACCCCTGAGATCCCAGTGTTCCTCAACCCTTCTGCTCTCCTTCTGGCTGGAGTTCACATCACTTGGAAACCAAACTTTCACTTGGAAATTCACCTGAAAATTGAAAGGTCTGCCATCAAAGGTACCATATTCATAGTTCCTTGATCTCTCATCTCATATTTATCTTTTGATCACAAGCTCAATTGTTTTCATTGTAGAACAATATGGTAGTAGCATAATAATGTGCAATATAATTAATGTGGATAAATTTGTTTTGTGTGTGTGTCCATGTCCCACATGTGAAAGATTAACAATGGTATGAGTGTTATGTTTTAAAGGAACTAAAGTGAGCTGACTTTGTGTGTGTGTGTGTGTGTGTGTGTGTGTGTGTGGGAGAGAGAGAGAGAGAGAGAGAGCATAAATATTCAATTACTGTATGTATATGGTTATGTCTCAGACACTACTGTATGGCAGATGTATGTGTGTGTGTGTGTGTGTGTGTGTGTTGACCTTTTGCATGCTGTTTATTTTGGGATGCCTCTGCTGGATAGAGGAATGTTTGGGAGGGGATTCTATTCCTGCTGCCAGATTCCAGCTAACACACATAAACCCACACACACTCACACACTCTCATACACACACTTTCACTCCCACACACCCTGTCCATCGTCCTTTAACTCTCACACACTTACTTCAGGTGTGTGAAGCTGTAACCATGGCAGAAGTACAGGACAAAACCAACAAACTCAGCTTCTGGATGGTGAGAAATTTGTGTTTTAGTTTCTATCTCTCTCTTTGTAATCAGCACTGATAATATATACTGTATATACAATATATGGTACTTATATTATACATGACAAATAAACATAATAAATTGCTTGTTTGGTAAAACGTGTGTGTGTGTTTCAGCCGGGTAACTACGCCCCTACAGTGCACAGGACTCAGGACTCATTCCATGTGTGTGATGTCATGGTGGACTGTTTTAAAGACCGGGCTCAAGTAGAGAAACACTACGCTCAACAACTCACTGAGTGGAGCAACAAGTGGAAAAAAATAACCGACTCCAGTAAGTACAAACTCACACAATACACACACTATAGGTTTTTTTTATCACACCTTGGTGCTCTTGAGTTCTGGATTGTGTGTGGTCAGGTGTTGATTAATTTTCTGTAACAGCAGCTATAACAGTGGTGCAGCTGAAAATCACAGTTTCATATCGATGCACTTGATCAAGTTATCATTTCTATAGTAGCTTCACAGGGATTTATACGGTCAACACTCTAAAGTTGATAGCTGCTATAATGTAAGTAAGAACAGGAAATAGCTTTTATTGCCAACATTCCACAACATACAGTATACTGACAGGTAAGGTAAGGAGAGGTGAGGTAAGGTAAGATAAGGAGAGGTGAGGTAAGGTGAGGTGAGGTGAGGTAAGATAAGGAGAGGTGAGGTAAGGTAAGATAAGGAGAGGTGAGGTAAGGTGAGGTGAGGTGAGGTAAGATAAGGAGAGGTGAGGTGAGGTGAGGTGAGGTAAGGTGAGGTAAGGTAAGGTGAGGTGAGGTAAGGAGAGGTGAGGTAAGGAGAGGTGAGGTAAGGTAAGGTAAGGTAAGGTGAGGTGAGGTAAGGTGAGGTGAGGTAAGGAGAGGTAAGGTAAGGAGAGGTAAGGTAAGGAGAGGTGAGGTAAGGAGAGGTAAGGTAAGGAGAGGTAAGGTAAGGAGAGGTGAGGTAAGGAGAGGTAAGGTAAGGAGAGGTGAGGTAAGGTGCGGAGAGGTAAGGAGAGGTGAAGTAAGGAGAGGTAAGGTAAGGAGAGGTGAGGTAAGGTAAGGAGAGGTGAGGTAAGGTAAGGAGAGGTGAGGTAAGGTGAGGTAAGGTGAGGAGAGGTGAGGTAAGGAGAGGTGAGGTAAGGTGAGGTAAGGTAAGGTGAGGTAAGGTAAGGAGAGGTGAGGTAAGGTAAGGAGAGGTGAGGTAAGGTAAGGAGAGGTGAGGTAAGGAGAGGTGAGGTAAGGAGAGGTCAGGTAAGGTAAGGAGAGGTGAGGTAAGGAGAGGTAAGGTGAGGAGAGGTGAGGTAAGGAGAGGTGAGGTAAGGTGAGGTAAGGTAAGGTGAGGTAAGGTAAGGAGAGGTGAGGTAAGGTAAGGAGAGGTGAGGTAAGGAGAGGTAAGGTAAGGAGAGGTGAGGTAAGGAGAGGTGAGGTAAGGAGAGGTGAGGTAAGGAGAGGTGAGGTAAGGAGAGGTGAGGTAAGGAGAGGTGAGGTAAGGTGAGGTAAGGAGAGGTAAGGTAAGGAGAGGTGAGGTAAGGTGAGGTAAGGTAAGGAGAGGTGAGGTGAGGTAAGGTAAGGAGAGGTGAGGTAAGGTAAGGAGAGGTGAGGTAAGGTGAGGTAAGGAGAGGTAAGGTAAGGAGAGGTGAGGTAAGGTAAGGTAAGGTAAGGTGAGGTAAGGTGAGGTAAGGTAAGGTAAGTTAAGGTGAGGTGAGGTAGGGGTCCTTAGGGTTGGGGAGCTGTTTAGGAGGAGAACAAGCGATGGTCCAGTCCTCACCTGTATGGGTTGAGAGCGACTCAGAGAGGGAGAATGTTGGTCAGGCTCAACCGAAGGAAAAAAAAATAAGGTAGACCATACCTAGCTGGACCACCTTGGAACCCCCTTGAATAAACGTCCACCCCCTCCCCAACTTTATTATTACAATATGGTGAGGGCAGCCTATTTTTGAGTTATATATTTACGTCCTTTTTTTATTTTCTTAAAAGCATTTTTTTCTCTTTCCTTTTCTTCTTTCTTCCTGTATTTTTTCTCCCTCTTTCTCTCCTTTTATTATTATTATTTTTTTCCTTCTGTGTCTTCCCTCTTTGCTCCCTTCTTTCTCTTTTCCAAAAACAACCCCTCCACCCATTACCCCGGTGCACTTATGCAAACAAACACACACACTGTACCACACTGTACATGGGTAACTTAAGTTCTGTATTCTTGACATTTGTTCTTGTATTTGTTGTTTTGTTTGTCTCCAATGTACTGTCTTTTGTTGTTAATTAAAAAAAAGGTGAGGTAAGGTAATGTAAGGTGAGGTAAGGTGGGGTTAGGTGAGGTAAGGTAAAGAAGCGTAAGGAAAGGTAAGGAGAGGTAAGGGAAGTACTTTATTGTCATTGTATACAATACAACAAAATTTATTTTGCAACAGCAACAAGGGCATCTAAACATAAAACTATGAAGGAATATAAATAAATAAATAAATAAATAAATAAATAAATAAATAAATAAATAAATAAATAAATAAATAAAGTTCCAGCTGTAAGTAACAACCTGCTTTTCTATGTGAAGTGGATGATTGCCTTTAGATCACTAACTGAAGATAAACAAAGACGCTGGACATCAAACATGTCCACACAGGCAGTACACGGAGCTGCATTAGCTCACTGGCAGAAAATATTCAGTTCAGTTTTATTTCTTTAAACAATGGACATTATCAGGAAGCAGCTTCATAGAAATATATAAATTCAGGATACAAATTTAATGGACTCTGGCAAGACTAGCTATTACATCATAACCAAAGAGAGAGCCAGAAGGTGTCTGAAGGAGTCTGAAGGAGTCTAAAGGTGACAGACATGAGATACACGTCAGGAATCCTGTGTTGATTTTGAAGTGTTGCGGCTCAGTGGGCTTTCAGTGCTGGTGTGGGAGTAAAGTGGTCTTCACTGGCTTTAAAAAAGAAACAAAAATCAGTCTGGGTGCTTAGACTATATTACAACTAAAGTAAACTACAATGTTTTCATATATGGTTGATATTGTCTGTGATAATTTGTTGATTATGATCACTTCTATAACTAGTATAACTAGCAGCAAAATAAGAAGAAAAAGAGCTAAGTCTGAGAGAAAATCAAATTCATCTGCTGTCTTGCACAGAAGATCCCGGAGTCCAGTTCATCATCCATGCAACATGTGTGTGAGTGAGCATGGGCTAAATGTCAGCACAGTAAATATGTTTTTTTTTTTTGTTTTTTTTGTTTTTTTCCATGACATACGCATATGGTTTTTGGCAAATGGATCAACAAAATAAAAAATAAACATGACATGATCCAGAGATGGTGATTGTACCACCTTTCAGGCTTTTCAGAACAGACAGTTCCTGCTACCCACATCAGATGAACTATGGCAGACATCTCTAGGTGGAGTTGGTGTGAGTGTGTACTCATCTCTAAGCAATCATGTACTGTGTCCACCACTACATCCACCAAACATCACAATACATGTTATAAAAGTTGTACAGTCTGAGTAATTAGTGTATAGTAATAGTGACTCTGAAAACATAAAATTACTCCCACACTTACTGTCTGAAATCACATCATCTCACTGTCCAAATGAGTCGATAAGGAGGGGGTACGAAAGAGGGGGTACATGTGCCATGGAATACTGTGAAGGTCACCATCAACAAGGGGAGGACTGACACACCAGAGTGAGGTTACCAAGAACAGGACGCTAGTATTATAAAACAAAAAATGCCAAACACAAAAATTTTTCATGTACTGCCCCATGCATGTGACAACAATCTCTTGTATTCTTCACATGTCTAACTCTAACTCTTTCTAATGATAAAAAAAACTCACATTTTGCCAAATCATGTTACAAAATATATTTAGAAATACAAAACAAAACTAATATGATTTATTACCCAAAGAATGCCATACCTGCAATGTAGCATGGTGGCATGATATTCGAGGTTATTGATAACCTAAATAATATCACTACTAACTACTAACAAACACTTTTGTAGACATCTATAGATTTAAAAAAAGGTTCAAAACAAGAATGGCTTCAAAAGAAAAAAAAAACAATGTTTAGGAATGATCTGAAGTGTACCAGGTTGCACACGCTGCACTTTATGTAGCTAGGACAACTGCTTTCTGTCCTTAGCTCTGTGTGTTGTTGTTTTTTTTCTGTAGCTATATGTCGTTATGTTGTTTTATGTAGCACCAAGGTCCTGGAGAAACCTTGTCTCAGTTCACTATGTACTGCGTCAGCTATATGTGTTTGAAATGACAATAAAGCTTCTTGACTTGACGTGACAACTGTGTACAGGAGATGAGTGCTGTATTACAACAAAAAGAAGCTTTATTAAAGTCTTAGTTAAGGGGTGTGCATCCAGGCTATTATTTTATTTAATTTTTTTAATGTTTTTATTTTCATTTGAATTCTGTTGGTTGCTATATCACATTACAGATGGAAAAGGATACAGAATCATGTCAATACACCGTTTGTCTTGGTATATATATCTACTTTCTAAAAACGTAAAATTTTAACCTGTAATGATCGGTTCATCTCTGTTCTTTTTAGGGCCGATGTACGGGTCCCTCTTGAGGGCATGGCAGTGTTTTTTCTCCTCTGCTGAGCGTCTGTCTGTTCTGCACACATCTATCTCTCACTCCCTTATTTCGGAGGATGGGCAGCACATTCGTTCCTGGCAGAAGGAAGCATTTAAGAGGAAGATGTTTTGTGGCTTTCGTGAGTCACATAACCTGAAGCGAGAGTTTGCACGTGCTCAGAAGCCCTGGATCAAAAAACTCAAGAAGGTGAAAATGGGATTCAAACACAAAAGTTTGATATTTGATACACTGACCCTGTCCCCCCACACACATATATATATTATATGAAAAAAACATATATATCTCTCTCTGTTTTGGCATCTTCACATGAAAATGGGATTTCAGGTCTGTGGAATCAAATGTCCACAAAGACAGAGAAATGTTAAAATTCTGTGTCTAACACAGTTCATGTGCTAGGAGTATTCAATTCAATTCAATTTTATTTTGTATAGCGCCTTTTAGAATGAACATTGTCTCAAAGCATCTTTACAAAATAAGAAAAACAGAGAAAGGGGAGGGGAAAAATAAATAAAAATAAAATAAAATAAATAAATAAAAATAACTAAATAACTAGAAATAAGAGTAAATCATTAAATTTAATAATTAAACTATTTTATTCCTAATGAGAAGCCTGTGGCGACGGTGGCAAGGAAAAACTCCCTGGGATGGAAAGGAAGAAATCTTGAGAGGAACCAGGTTCAGAAGGGACCCCATCCTCATGTGGGTGACACTAAACAGTAAATAATGTAACTGTAACTGATTAATGTCCTTTCTACAACAGAAATCAATGACCCATGAGGAACTATTAGGTCAGTGTAGTTTCTAAGGTCATTATAGACACTAATTCTTGTCGTCTTGTTGTCACGGGCTGACAGATGAAATGGAAGATCTGTGACTGTATGAAAGTCCCCAAGTGTCTCTGTCCATGGCTGTCTCCTGGTCCACACAGATCCATCCACAGCATCAGTGGGCACCATCAAGCGACGAGACTCCGACCAGGGAGTCACTGGCAAACACTGGGAGCTCAGGAGTGGGGTGTATAGCTCGACAGAGAAAGACAGAGAGAGAAAGAGAAAGATATTAAGTTTCTGATCATGTGATGTTTAAAGACAATGTAAGATTATGTATAAAGTGCAGGCAGGGACTCCGGCAAGACTAGCTATGACAGTATAACTAAAAGGGAGAGCCAGAAGGTCACAGACATGAAGGCTTCCTGGGACATAAAGCGTCCAACCACTTCACAGTCAGCAAACCTGAGTGACTTGCGAGGGTGGAAAGATGACAGCATCCAAACATCCCAGTCACCAAACACTCTATGACCATGAACCTTCCAGATCTGCTCCTTTACCTAAGAACTATATATTAAAAGCTTGACTAAACAAATGTGTCTTCAGCCTAGACTTAAACACTGAGACTGTGTCTGAATCCCCAACACTAATTGGAAGGCTGTTCCATAACTTTGGGGCTTTGAAAGAGAAAGCTCCGCCCCCTGCTGTAGCCTTTGCTACTTGAGGTACTACCAAGTAACCAGCACCCTTTGATCGGAGTAGGCGTGGCGGATCATAAAAGACTAAAAGATCGCTCAGGTACTGCGGCGCAAGACCATTTAGTGCTTTAAAGGTTAGTGAGTAGCATTGACATATCTGTTAGCAGATAATTAATCTTCTCTGTGTGACCATTCCTCATAGGCATCAGCTCTTAAATTAGTTCACTCTAACACTTTGCACCCTGTTGAGAGTGGATCATCTCTATGAATCCAGAGATGCAGAACTTTCCCACCATTCATCTACTTGTTTGGCTGTTTGGTTAGTTGCTGCATGCAAAGGCATGTGCCATCTTGGTGAAATGATCACAAGTCACATCCTTAGCAGACCAAAAGTCAAACCATACTAGCTCCACCGACTAGGGGAGTCTTAACACTCTCAAGCAGGGCTCTTGCCTCTGGCTCATGTGTCTTGCTCACCACACAGCACATACAGCACTTGACATATGAGCTCTCTAACATTTCACTTCATGCCTACCTAGAGGAAGCTTTTCCTGGTCAAGTAAACGTTCTGCCCTGGTCTTTATGACCAGCTTTGTCGGGCACTCCCTGCAAGACTTGTTCAGTCAGTTAGGCTGGGAAAACATATTTCCAGCATTTCTTTCATGTTGGCTGATCACATGTACCCATGATACAAAACTTGACCTAGCATCTTCAACCTTTCTCACTGTTTGAGAGTTTTCAGGATCTTGGACATTTCTTTTGGCACAAGTGGCATGGGAAAGAACTCGAGCCAAAACATTATATTCTGGCTGTTTATCCTGTTTATCTATCAGTATAAATGCTGCCAATGTGCTAAGTTGTGTGCATCCTGAACTAGCCACTTTATCTGACTCTCAAGTATAACTGATTAAGAAAGTGAGAGACAATCTGGCTCTTGACACAGGAATGGCACTTCAACACTCTGGTACTTAACTCTGATGCAGAAGTGTTGTTGGACAATGTCTTCCTTGAAATGATTTGCTTCTGTAACCATCACATGAAGGTTCTGTAAGGTTCTGTCATTAACCACACATCCTTGGACAAGGTTGTCAGCTCATTGCATCTGCTAGCATTTTCTTGCTCCCTGTGATGTATTCAATTCAATTCAATTTTCTTTTATTTGTATAGCACTTTTAACAATGAACATTGTCTCAAAGCAGCTTTACAGAACATAGAAACAAAAAAATGTACTTATTTACTGGATACTGTACTGGGCTAAGCACACAGTCCTGTTGTATGCCTGTGTTCAGAACAAGGGTAGAGGAGTTATCTGTGAGCAGGTTGCTGCATCTAGACCTGCATCTAGAGTTTGTGAGGACGGATAATATTAAAAGCAGAACTGAAATCAATGAATAACATCTTAACATAACTGTTTGGCTTCTCTAGATGTGTTAAAGCTAATTGAAGTGCAATTGAGACTGAGTCATGTGTAGATCTGTTCCCTTGGTAAAAACATTACATTTAATTTACAGGCATTTGGCAGACACCCTTATACAGAACAACATACAAGAAATTTCATTTTATACAACTGAGCGTTAAGGGCCTCACTCAGGGGCCCAATATTGGCAACTTCGTGGACCTGGGATTCACAACCTTCTAATCAGTAGCACCACCTCACCCCTTAACCACTAAGCTATCACATCTCCAGAAAACTGAGGGAAATCTAAGAAAACTGGTGACTGTCTAGATCCTTGGGGATGATGGGTGTAATGTGTGGCAGAATGGGTTTTTCAGTGCATTTGATAAAGATGAGGATTAAGGCAACTGGGCAGTAGTCCCTGAGGCAATCCTCCATGGATCTTTTGGTCAGCAGAATGATAGTGGTGGACTTGAGACAAGTGGGAACCATGACAAGCTGTAATGAGAGGTTGAAGATATTTGTGAACACCCCCAATAGCTGGAGAGTGGCTGATTGTGTGGCCTGAGACCTTGTCAGGTCCAGCAGCTTTATGAATGTTAACTGGGTTTTGGTCTGGGGGTCAGAGGATGGAGACATGATGAACACGTGGATTTGAGATGGCTTTGTATGCATCTGGAACTTTATGTAAACTTGGTCCACAATATATTCTTTTCTCTAGCTGGGATGTTAACATTGTTGTGGAATTAAAGTCTCCTGCCACAAACACTACCCCATCTGTATGCATCGTTGCTAACTGCTAGCGGCATGTAACTTTTCCTGTGCAGACATGAGGGCTTCCTGGGACATAAAGTGTCCAGCCATTCCACAGTCAGTGACCTGAGTGACTTGCGAGAGTGGTAAGGTGACAGCTTCCAAACATCCCAGTTCACCAAACACTCTGTGACCATGAACCTTCCAGATCTGCTCCTACTGTTAGTCCTGAACACTAATTGGAAAGCTGTTCCATAACTGTGGGGATTTGTAAGAAAAAGCTCCGCCCCCTGCTTTAGTACTTGAGGTACCAACAAATAGCCTGCACCTTTTGATCTAAGCGCTTTTGAGTGAAGAGATCACTGCCTCATCTTGGATCACATTTTCATCATATATATGAAATGTTTCTGAACCTGCACCTGCTCTTGTATGGTGCACTGTTAGCAAAACATCAGCTATTTTATTTATTGTAGTATAAAATAATCTTCAGTTATAAAACACCCACATTTTTTAAACACTGTTTAAGGCCCAAAAATTATAAATGAAAAACCAGACCAAACTAGAATGTGTAATCAAATACTAAATGCAATTTAGGACGGGATATTAAAATGCTAACACTTTATTTGGGACAGTAGCAAGGATTGGAGATGGCACAGATGGTATTTTACTGTTCCTAACAGTCTGCAATGTGTGTGTGTGTGTGTGTGTGTGTGTAGCTAGAGAAAGCACAGCGGGCGTATCATAAATCGTGTCAAAAGGAGCAGAATGTGTTGAATAAAGAAAGTCAGGCCAGAAACAATGTCAACCAAAATGAACACACACTCAACAAACTCCAGCAGGCCAAGAAGACTGCGGAGCAGGACAGAGAACAGGTGAGACTCACACAAACACACAAAAAGAATGATGGTGAAGGTGATGGAGTTTATGATGATAATTGTTATGATACATGTGTAGGCAAGAGAACACTATGTGAAGGTTCTGGATGATCTGATTGGCTACGCTCCACGCTACATGGAGGAAATGGAATCCGTATTCGACCAGTCACAGGAGCAGGAGAGAAAGAGAATCAGCTTCCTAAAAAACACACTGTTGTCCATACACACACATCTGGACATCACCAACAATCACAAGTATCTGAGAACACTGACTCTATGTGTGTGTGTTTATTACTTATAGAACATATTTGAATAAGCACTTTCATACAATTTGTAGCTGCACTAATGCACAAAGCTGCTGTTAAATCCACAAGAAATGAAATTGTCTAAAACTTCTAATATATCACCCTCCAAAATCATGAAAGTCACTTCATAATGAAGCTAGGACACACCGTCTGTTTTTGTGTATGTTTCAGTGTGCAGGCCGTGTACAGTGACCTGTTACACACACTCATGTCAATCAATGAGCAGGAAGATTTGCAGTGGTGGAGAAACAACCACGGCCCAGGAATGAACACACGCTGGCCCACACTGCAGGTGTGTGTTTGTGTGTGTGTGTGTGTGTGTGTAATACATTTGGTCCATAATGAAGTTTGACAACAAGGCTTGTAATGTTTTGTGTGTATGTGTGTGTGTAGGAGTGGGTTCCTCCAAGTAAGAAGCAGAAACATATTAAGAAACCATATCCACAGATTGAGGAGGCAAAAGGGTAAGATCATTATCATCATCATCATCATCATCAGAAACATCGGTTATCCAAACCAGCATCACTCCGCAGATTTGGCCTTTAACTCCTCTTAAAAAGTATTAGAAATAATAGACTAATACAATGAAATATGAATGAGAAGTTGGAGATATTGAAGTAAATCTATTAGGACACGAGTACGGTGTAAATTTAAACAGTTCACACACTTGTGGATTTTTTTGTGGAAAAAATTGTCAGATCTTTTTCCAATATTAATGTGGTCAAGCTAGCAACAGAATTCAGGTCAAATGCAAAAGAAACATTTTCCAAAAAGAAAAAATATTTTGATTCATTCTTCAGTGGTCAAGGTGCTGGACCTCTGATCTACCCTTGGTCTCATCAGTCCAAAGCACATTTTGCCATAAGGTTTGGGGTGATTTAGATACTCTTGCACACATTTTGTCATGAGAAAAATCTTCTGTCTAGCTGCTCTACACCATCGCCCAGACATGTGAGGAATAAGAGAGACTGTTGTCCCATGCAGGGAGTGACTGATACTTGCCAGATATGTTAACAGCTCCTTTAATGCTGCTCTGGGCCTGTTGGCAGCTTCCCTGATAACATTTTTGCTGACCGGTGTATAATTACTTTTGATGCGATTAGTTAATTCTAAACACAGGAACATGCTTCATTAAAGGCTGTGTGCACTTAAGAAAGTACATTTTTTCTTTTTCTTTTTGTTGTTGGAGCTCTATCACAGTGAAGTCTGAAAAAGATCTGACATGTTTATCGTGGTTTTCAGTTTTTAGATCACAAAACAACCAATATTTGCAGGGGTGGATAGACATTTTATGTTCACTCTATATTGCTGCAGGAATAGTCTGAGATATTAATTAAAGGGCTTTTAATGATAATATTAATGAATTAGTAGTGTCACATTTATGTATGTAATATTGTCCTTGAAATAAATTTCGTAGTGTTTTTACAGTAACAGTGTAAACTGACAGACAGTGTGCTGGAGTGAATACTGCTCCTCACTCGAGCCCATAACACACACACACACACACACACACAAACTCTGCCAACGCAAGTGTAACACAAACCTTGTGAATCACACCTAAGTTATGTAACAGTATTTCAGTATTAGAGAGGAGATTCTCTCGCACATTCCAGCGTGTTAGGAAGCTGTGGTCAGTTAGGATGCATCACTCCTGGAGCAGAGAGGTTTAAGCTGTGACAGCTTGGCAGATTGGCCTTATTAAATCTTCACCATGCAAAAAATTTAATTCTGAATACAGCTCAATGGCAGAAACTCTAAAGAACCCCACTTTCCCTCTCTCAGTGTGATGATTGGAGGAGTGCGTGTTCGAGCTCTGTATACCTATGTTGGGGAGGATGAGGACGAGCTCTCCTTCAAAGCAGGTAACATCATAATTAACCAAGGACACACCTCTTCTTATTACACATGTACACATGAGCAAACCAATAGTGTGTGTGTGTGTGTGTGTGTGAAGGGGAAGAGTTTCTGAAGGTGGAAGATGAAGACGAACAGGGCTGGTCTCGTGGAATTAAAGAAGGGGGAGTGGAAGGCTATTATCCAGCCAATTATGTTCTGCCAGTGCAGTGACATCATCACTACAGTTCCTGTCAAAATTGATAATAAGTATGCTTCAGCAAGCCATGGAAGTTTATTACCATCTGTAAACACACACACACACACACAATTACATACACATACAAACACACACACACAATGAACAATAAACAAAAATTTGTGAGATTTATCATTATCTCCAAGTGGGCTCTTATATTATACGGCTCAGATTATAAATTCTTGCTGCCCCCTGTTGTACAAAATGTTGGACACAGCAGCTGAATGTGTGTTAGTGGGAAATAGTGGCAAGATGTTTAATAAATTTCCCCTGAAATTATTATTTCTTACTGTGCTTTTCTTCTGTTAAATCAATAAAGTTAACAGCCCTCCCCACCCCTTCTTCCTCCACACACACACACACACAATCTTAATGCTTAATTCTTAATAAAACGTTAATAATAATAATAATAATAATAATAATAATAATAATAATAATAATAAGGAGGAGGAGGAAGCATACATTTTTAATTTGTTTTAGTAACCTGATTAGCATAAAATCTGATCGCAGTGAACACACAGCAGCTCCTTTGATCTGAAGCTCTAAAGCACTTATTATTAATGAACTGATTAAACCCCTGATTAAAAACCCTGACCTCGACCCCTGTCAGCTGTCCATCTACAGGTCAATATCAAACCTGCCCTTTATCTCCAAGATCCTAGAATAGGCTGTAGCACAGCAGTTATGTTCAGACCTGCATAGAAATAACATTTATGAAATGTATCAGTCAGGATTTAGGCCTCATCATAGCACAGAGACAGCACTGGTTAAAGTGGTCAATGACCTGTTACTGACCTCTGATCAGGGTTGTGTCTCCTTACTGGTGCTACTGGATCTTAGTGCAGTTTTTGACACCATTGACCACACTGTTCTACTTGATACACTAGAACATGTTGTTGGTGTTAAAGGAACAGCCCTCTCCTGGCTCAGGTCTTATTTGACTGACCGTTATCAGTTTGTAGATCTAGATGGTGACTTCTCCATGCATACCAAGGTTATGTTCAGTGTTCCACAAGGTTCTGTCTTAGGCCCACTGCTTTTCTCCCTATATATGTTACCCCTTGGTGTAATTATTCATAAACATGGTATTAGCTTCCACTGTTATGCAGATGACACACAGCTATATGTCTCAGCTAAATCAGATGAGAGACACCAGCTTATTAAGATAGAAGAATGTGTAAAGGACATTAGACATTGGATGGTCACTAACTTCCTCCTGCTTAACTCGGACAGACAAAAGTGCTAGTACTAGGACCACATGCAGACACAAATAAGGTTGGATTATTGTAATGTCTTACTGTCTGGATGTTCCAGTAGGTGCATAAACAAGCTCCAGTTAGTCCATAACATCAGCAGCTAGAGTCCTAACTAGAACCAGAAGATATGAACAATAAGATCACACTACATTGGCTCCCAGTCAAATTTCGCATTGATTATAAAATCCTGTTACTTACCTGTAAAGCCCTAAATGGTCTCACGCCACAGTACAGTAGAGTGATCTTTTGGTTATTTATGGTCTGCCACGCCTACTCTGATCAAAAGGTGCAGATTATTCGGTAGTACCTCAATTAACAAAGGAGTCCAGGACTTAAACACTGAGACACATTTGTTTAGTCAAGCTTTCAATGTATATTTATTCTTAGGTAAAGGAGCAGATCTGGAAGGTTCATGGTTATAGAGTGTTTGGTGTACTGGGATGTTTGGATGCTGTCTCATTATCACTCTCACATGGTCACTCAGGTCACTGACTGTGAAGTGGTTGGATGCTTTATGTCCCAGAAGGCATATAATGTACATTGTTTTTAAACATCACATGATCACAGGTATACCTAATATTCTTTCTCTCTCTCTGATAGAGTTTTGTGCTCCATCAATGATTTCAAAGCTTCAGCAAGAAGGAATTAGTGTAACATCTATAATGACCTTGGACATTATTTATAATCCCACTCTCTTGTGTTTATAATGATTTCTAATCCCACTGTCTAGTGTCACCCAGATCAGGATGAGGTTCCCTTCTGAGCCTGGTTCCTCTCAAGGTTTCTTCCTTAGATCATCTGAGGGAGGTTTTCCTTGCCACCATTGCATCAGGGTCCCCATTAAAGATAAATATTAATTAAATTTCAATGTTTAATTTTTATTCTATATTTTTTATGTTCCTATAAAACTGCTTGAGACAATGTCTAAAGCACTAGGCAAATAAAATTTTACTGAATTATTAAAAATGTAGAGATAATGGCAGAAATATGACTACTAAAAAAGGGGGGGTAGTCACAGATTGAAGTATGAGAGTGAGGGTAATACTGAACTCTACTCTACTCTACTCTTCCACCACTGTGTTTGACAGAGGAGATGGTGTTCTCATGGTGATGAGCACTGTTTCAGCTGAAGCTAGTGGTTTGTGCACAGAAAACCAGTTCAGACATCTGAGTGTACAGATGAGATTGCATATAAATTTTTCAATAACGGTATTCTGCTCACAACATTTCCATAAAGACCAGCAGTTTGGAATTTCCAGTCTGTGGGTGTAGAGTGAACAGCTTCTCAAACTGTACTGTGGAGCTCTCTGTGGAAATTTCCTAACATAAATACTGCCATAACAATAAATCACTGATTCAGAATTAGTTTAAAAACACACACCACTAAACTCTAAACCCAACTATTTGCATTAAAACCCAGCTTCTATGTGTGTGTGTGTGTGTGTGATTTAATTACTGTGCTACAAATGTTATCACACACACACACACATACTTGGTCAAAACACGGCCTTGTAATCTGTAGGCTGAAGCTCAAAGTAAACAAACACAGATGCACTATGTAACAAACAGTGGTGTGTGTGTTTGGACAGTTAATTTGGGCCTTAATGACAAGTCTGTGTGACATTGTTATATTTGAATTCCTGATTTGTCTGGAAACTAATCAACCATGCCAGATACTCTGAGTGTGTTTCTCTGTCTGTCCACTAGATGGCAGCACTAATATGATCTCATCTGATCTCACCATTTACACTGTATACCGCAATTAGGCTGAGTGTGTGTGTGTGTGTGAGATGACATGAGAAAAAATATATTAAGAGAAACCAGTCCCCCAAATAGAGAATCCATTCTAATTTGAGTAAATTAAGTATGAACATTTCAGTATAGAGTTTTAAGTAGAGTTTTTTAAGTAGAGTAAATTTCAGTAGAGTTTTAAGTTTCTTGTATCTGAAGTTTAAACTGTATAGGAGGAAAATTGAAAATTAAAGGTAACAGATAGAGCTGGCTGTAGACTTCTAATATCTCCTCTCTTCTGTCACAGTGAGTGTATTTTTATACATTACTACTGCTTGGGTAGTAGCCTCCTGGTGGTTCTTATTGACGCGGCCCAGGTTCGATTCCCGGGCAGAGCGCTAACCCAGCCACTGAAGAGTTAACTCTCAGTGCCGGTTCCAAGCCAGGATTAAATGGGAGGGTTGCATCAGAAAGGACATCCGGTGTAAAACCTCTGCCAAATCAAAACATGAGGACCAAACTCCACTGTGTTCTGCTTGGGTAGTGATGGACTCTCAAGGTGATCTTTGTTCAGCTAAATTCCTTTCAATTTGCAGTCTCTTTTTAAATGTCAAAACTAAGAAAAGTGACAGAAAAACAATCTGCGGTCACCAGACTCCTCCCATTCAGTTTGAGGTTGTTTGGTGGTAGCAAATTTCACCACCAAAAGAGGACAATACCTTTCTATCAACAGGGGATAGTAACCTTGACTACCACCAGAGGACTGCTCTAACCTCAGCCCCAACAGTGGACAGTTGCCTTCTTCTCTCTGTCACAACAATCGTAACTTGTTTATATCCTGATTTTGGACTATAAATGTTTTAGACACATCTCATCAGTGTCTCTTGTTGTATTTGTTCTAAACTACATTAACCCTGATACCCTTGCCTGTGTATTTTTCACTTTTGGATCAGTTTTTAGTCTAATTGACAAAATAACTTCATAATTGATGCTTGATTTTGTTTTAAAAAATGGATCTACATACATCTGAAGAGTCAGGTACATCACAACACTGTGAACATGAGAAAACACAAAGTGGACGTCTCACCCTTATTCATAATCATCTGAAGTAGAATCACACAAAAAAGTGGGAAGTCAAATTTCGCTACATTTTGCTTTTGATCTGATAAACCTGACAGTGAAAAGAGCTAGGCATCATAAACCCAGCATGGGAGATCCCCATTGTGTTGAAGTACCTTAAGACCCCCTTTATCACCCTATGGAAGATGCAGAACTGAAATCTGAAATCTGGCTTTTTCTTAGCAATCACACCCGGTGAAATCAGTTCAGAGGAAAAGAGTGGATCACCCAGTTTTGATCCAAAACATTCCTTGACATGCTTGATATTCTCCTTTCGGCACTGTGTGATCTCTTCTGTCTGAATATATGCCTGGATGAGGGTAGGGGACGTCATCACCATGGCTTGCAGATGGACTGAATACTTAACCCCATAACACATGACTCTACGAGGAGGGTCTCCTCTTCATGGGCATTTTTAGCAATGTTCTGCACTAGAACGTTATAGGTATGAATGCCTGTTTTTTTCAGGTTCTACAGGGTTAACCTCACACCTTCTGCAGGTTCTAGTGGGTTAACCTCACACCTTCTGCAGGTTCTAGTGGGTTAACCTCACACCTTCTGCAGGTTCTAGTGGGTTAACCTCACACCTTCTGCAGGTTCTAGTGGGTTAACCTCACACCTTCTGCAGGTTCTAGTGGGTTAACCTCACACCTTCTGCAGGTTCTAGTGGGTTAACCTCACACCTTCTGCACATTCTACAGGGTTAACCTCATACCTTCTGCAGGTTCTAGTGGGTTAACCTCACACCTTCTGCACATTCTACAGGGTTAACCTCACACCTTCTGCAGGTTCTAGTGGGTTAACCTCACACCTTCTGCACATTCTACAGGGTTAACCTCACACCTTCTGCAGGTTCTAGTGGGTTAACCTCACACCTTCTGCATCTTCAAGTGGGTTAACCTCACACCTTCTGCAGGTTCTAGTGGGTTAACCTCACACCTTCTGCAGGTTCTACATTCCAGAGGCATGAGTAAAGAGATGTTCTCTAACACCTTTCACATTAGACCTAAGGTGAGTATTTTATGATAATGTGACATTGATTAGCCGGTGAAAGTTCTAGAAACTACTGTGAAACCAGCACCTTCTAAAATACGCAAACCAGCAAATGTATATTTCATTATTATTATTATTATTATTATTATTATTATAATGCAATGTTAATAAACTGAGTTTTATCATAGAGCATTTATTGTGAATTCCTGAAAATGATCTCACACACACACACACACACCCTGTTTCTCTTAAACACTTCTTTCACAGACAGGAAGTGATGTCGCGGCTGTTGTTTCCATGGCAACGGATGTAGTTGCTTAGATACTGTCACTTCAGCCTCTTTCTCTGTTTCTCTCTCCCTCTGTTTCACTCTCTCTCTCTCTCTCTCTCTCTCTCTCTCTCTCCCTCTGTCAGTGACATTGGAAATATTTTTGCAGCATGAATTTTCACAGGTATGCATATATAAGGACACTGTTTTGTGTGTGTGTGTGTTTGAAACAGGGCTTCATTGTCATCATCAGTATCAGTGCCCTCCAGACTGATGACTCTATGCACACACACACACACACACACAATGTGTGGACGATGCACAAGAAAAAGCAGAGAGAAAGAAACAGATACAGAGAGAGTCAGGAAAGGGACAGGGATGCATTAAAATATGAAGTAGACAGGCAGAGAGTGAGTAAGAGAGAGAGAGAGAGAGAGAGAGAGACATACAGAGAAACAGATAGAGAGAGATCGTAGGGCACGAGAGAAGGAAGGAGGAATATCCACTGCACTACTGTGTGACTGGATTCTTAATGGAGGAGAAAGTGAGAGAGAGAGCGGGGGGGATAGAGAGAGAGAGACAGACAGAGAGAGTGAAAGATAGGGTAAAATTCAGGGAGCAGAATTGGGATGGAAGAGAAAGACAGTGTAAAAAAAATAGACAGGAATAAAGAGAGATGGAAAGAGATGTATATAGAACAGAGTAGGCATCATGGAAAAAGAGAGGATGACAGAAAGAGAGAGAAAGAGAGAGAGATATTAGGAGAAAGTAGTAGGGACAGACAGTTAGACAGACATGTAGACAATCTTTAGTAATGTTATGTTTAAGACACGATCTGAATAATACCAGTACAGTAGAAAACTCATCATTAGCAGCTGTTTAATGATTTCTCCTCTGTTCCTGTGAGCATTAGGAAATAAAACACTTATCCCGACACGCATGAGTATGTTAGCTACTTAACAGAATAACATTAGTCATATTTTCAAGTAGCTAGCTAATTAGAGAATGTACAGCTATTATACTGGCATTTATTTCTTCAGTGATATGAAGTGATGTGCTGTGGTCAGGACAGATAGAGGATACTGAGGAGATATACTGAGATAAGGACTGTACTAGGCATTTATCTCATCTACTAATAAATTACAGAATTTTAAACCACAGGGAAATAATGAAGTGGGAATAAAATCCTGATGATAATTATATTAATTGTTGTATTTTGATTGAAGATAAACAGGCAAAGGTAAATAACCAAACTAACACCGTTAAATTTGTTAGCTTTTTTTTAGTCTTTGCATCAGAGGAAATGGAGCTCTGTGTTCTCTCTTTTTCTAGGTAAGTGATGGTCTCTTTAGTATTTCAGTAAATGTTGCCACCTACTGGCATGGAGAAATCACTGTATATAACTACTATAACCAGTATTATAACAGTATTATAACCAGTATTATACATGGGTACTGTGTAAAATCTCCCGGATATGCAGACATTAATTGGTTCAGCATCTCACCCACACCCACCTTAATCAGAAGACTGAATTAGAGTCATTAGATTATGCTACAATCCAGAGGCAATTAGACATAGAAAATTTTAGTGCCCTTGTATACCAATAGTGTGTGCACGTTAAAACAGACCACGTAAAAGTTAGAATGTAAATGGAGTCACACTAAATTGATAGTCTTCCAAACTACATGGATGGAAAGCTTCTTCAGCTATAGAAAGGGCTATAGCACTGCTAGCACAGCATATCCATATTTACTACAGTTGCAAAATTAACTAGGAACCATCATGAATGCACAGACCCAACATTATTGACCATTATTTACTAACATCATGAAATATTTTCATTTATTTACATAGCACATTGTCCATAATGAGCAAGTTAAATCTCTCTGAGACCACACGAGGAAGAAACCTTGTCAGGAACCAGACTCAACAGGGAACCCATTCTCATCAGGGTTAGTGCAATTGTAAATAATTTCTGTTTAATAAATGTGTACTATATAGCCGCTGTATGTTTATGTCACTCAGAGATGCTCCTAGCAAGAGAAATAGAGGGAGCACTGTAGTATGAAGCATTTGCTTAGAGCTGCTTCTCTTGCATTCTTGAGAGAGCATTTCTCCAGTGCTGTTCAACCTGCCATGTGATGCTGAAGTGATCTGTCAGGTTCTAGAAAGTTTGCAGTTATAGATGAGGTACAGAAGATCCAGCACACAATACAAAACATGAAACAACGTCAAAAACAAGCACTCAATAGATTCAATAGAAGAGTTAAGCAAAGCACATAGACAGGGCAAAAAGTGGTGAGAAAAAAGTCAGTGAGTGTTACTGAATGTGTATGGTCAGTTTATATACAGTAGGGTTATGTGAGTTGGAACAGGTGTGTGTATTTAGGAGTGAGAATGTGTGACGATGATAATTTCATTACCTCTGAAGGTTTAAGAATGCTGCAAAATGTCCTCCAACTACTGGAACCAGACAGGGGGGATTTACGACAGTCAAATGCAGGGGACAGGAAAAAAACTTATCTTAAAAATATTTCTAAGCTGAAAAAATGAACTCTGGCTATCACTGGTTCTAGTAGACATACTGTACTTCAGTGTCATTAGATCTAAGTAGGGGGATGCCATTCAATATTTTGTATGTAATGTCTTCAGACACTAAATGCTGAATAACATCCTCCGATTTCATTTTGACAAGACTGAAGTTCTACTAGGTGACAAAACTTTGTGTGATTATTGACTCTTTGTCTTTTATTTGAATCTCATGATCATAATATTTTACGATGAATCTTTTTCTTTTCTTTCCACTTCAGTGAATATTGCTAAGATATGCCAATGCCCCTACATCATGCAAAAAATGCTTTTGCTATACTAAGGTTAATGCACTGCTGTCCAGTTCATACCAGATACATAAACAAACTCCAGTTAGTTCAGAATTCTTTTGATCACATCACGCCCATTTATTCACTCTAAATAGATTTTCTCTAAGGTAAATTCAAAGACCTTGAGGGTTCATGGCCATGGAATGTTCTGGTAAACTGGGATGTTTTAATGTTGTCATTTCCTGCAGTCCTCCAGCCACTGGGGGATGCTGGTGATCCTGACATCTTTTGACCTTTGTATCTTCCTAATCCATCCTGAGTCTATACTTATGCTTAGAACCTCCTCCACTTGAGTATTACTCATTACTGTTGAGCATCTCCTCACATGGATAGACTAAAAACTCCTGTGGAAGGTCTCACTTGGATATCCTAAAGATTGAACTTACTGAAAACAGTCTGCTCTCAAGTCTCATTCATTATTCAGTGAATAACTTCCCTTGGACACTACTGATGAATACTAATGAAATGAAAAATACTTTTATAAATAGAGCTTTGATAGCTTGTGGTAGTGTATATTTGTGCAGGCAAGAGATTATGTAGACAAATTGATGATTTTGAAGATGAAATTAAAGAAACCCTAACCCTAAGTTCTGTGTCCAAGCTCGTAACTCAATTTGCTCGTATATCAAATCAAATTTCTCCATTAAAATGAATTGAAATGCTATTAATCCGTTCCAGCCCCCCAAAAACCACACCAATTTTTTTTGTTACGTGTTTTTAAATAAGAAAAATGTACTTTATAAATAACAAATAATGTATAAAACAATAATAATACATAATAAAAGATAATGTAAAGAAACAAACTGGTTTTATTAAGTGTATTTACGTTGAAGATCAGACGAAGATGCTGGCGGAGGTGGAGGAGATTGGCAGAGGAGGTTGGCGTTTTTCATTTCGTGCTCTATTGCTTAACTTACTCGCTACACACTTAATGCTACAATTAATTGCTAAATTTAACTTACACACTATGCTACACTTTATCGCTAAACTTAATTGCTACTTTTTTATTTTTTTAAATTTTTTTTTCACTTAATCATCTTCACTGACTTTTGCCTTTTTCTCCACACTTTCCTCGCTTTCACTTGCAGGGCGTTTCAATAAAAACCTGTCCAAGGAGGTTTGTTTCTTTCTCCCTTTCAAAATGTTTGGAAAATGAGTGATGAAGTGTCCTTACACAGCGCCAATGCATGACTTGGAGAGATAACCATGTGAACTGACCACTCACTGGGCTACCTAGTGACGGGTGGCGTAAGCTCACTCGCTCGTAACTCAGATCTCGGCTTGTATCTTAAAGCAAAAAATCGACCGAGCGACGGCTTGTATCTCGGAAAACTCGTAAGTTGAGTCACTCGTCAGTCAAGGTTTCACTGTATTAGGATTTTCTGCCATTGAGTCAACGGATACGGTGCGCAAGAAAGCGGTAGCATGGAAATAAGGTGGGTGTCCATGCTAGGCTAAAAACAAACCCCCTCCATTCTGCTATCAAATGTCTGCTCCCTGGATAATAAACTGGAGTACATCTGACTCCAGCAAACTACACGGCGAGAGTTCAGAGACTGCTGCATCTTTGTTTTCATAGAGACGTGGCTTAGTGACAGAGTTCTGGATGCCGCCATTCAGCTAGCCGGGCTAACCATGTTTCGTGCCGAGAGAAATGCAGCTCTGTGCAGTAAGACTCGTGGTGGCGGTGTGTGTGTTTACATCAACACGGTAAGGACTCTGTGCTTGTGTCTAACTACTCCTCATCGCTACTGAAGTTTGTGACTGTTAGATGCAGACCATATTTACCATGGGAATTCACCACCGTATTCATTGTCGGAGTGCACATTCCCTCTCAGCGCTAATGCTAAGGAGGCTCTGTGTGAGCTCTACAGATCTATCAGCGAGCTGCAGAATGCTCACCCCAATGGACTATATATTATCACCGGAGATTTCAACCATGCAAATCTCAAGTCTGTTCTCCCTAAATTCCATCAGCATGTGGACTTTGCTATGAGAGGGACGAACACGCTGGACCTTGTTTACACACACATTCCAGGTACATATCGTGCGGAGCCCCACCCCCACCTCGGCTACTCAGACCACATCTCTGTTATGTTGATTCCAGCATACAGACCACTCGTCAGACACTCTAAACCGGTTCTGAAACAGGTTAAAGTCTGGCCAGCAAGAGCCATCTCTGCTCTTCAGGACTATTTTGAGTGCACTGACTGGGACACGTTCATGGAGACTGCAACCAACGGCGACACCACAGACTTGGAGAAGTACATGGCATCAGTGACCAGCTACAGAACATGCAGAACGTGCATCAATGACGTGACCTTCTCCAAGTCCATCACCACATGCTCCAACCAGAAGCCATGGATGACCGCAAAGGTGCGTGCACTGCTAAAATCCAGAGACTCTGCCTTCAGAGCTGGAGACAAGGACGCCCTAAGAATAAGTCCCGAGCCATCAGGGAGGCAAAGTGCACACACTCCCACAGAATCCATGGCCACTTCCAGAGCAGTGGTGACACTCGACGCCTGTGGCAAGGCATCCAATCACCAACTACAGGCCAGCTCCACCTGCCTGTGACAGTGATGCCTTCCTTCCAGATGTGCTGAACAACTTCTATGCTCGGTTTGAGGCACAAAATGATGTGACAGCGAGGAAGACCATTCCTCTTCCAGAGGACCAGATGCCCTGTCTCACCATGGCTGACATGACGAAAACCCTATGCAGGGTTAACCCAGGGAAAGCTGCTGGACCAGAAAACATTCCTGGCAGAGTGCTCAGGGAATGTGCAGAACAGCTAGCGGATGTCTTCACTGACATCTTCAACATCTCCCTGAGCAGCGCCGTTGTTCCAACATGCCTAAAGGCCACCACCATCATCCCTGTGCCGAAGAAGTCTCCAGTGTCCTGTCTCAATGACTACCGTCCCGTTGCACTCACACCCATCATCATGAAGGGCTTCGAGAGGCTCGTCATGAGGCACATCAACCTGCTGCAACCATCACTAGACCTCATGCAGTTTGCATATCATCCAAATTGCTCCACAGATGATGCCATCACCACAACCCTCCATCTGGCCCTCACACACCTGGACAATAAAGACACTTATGTACGAATGCTGTTCATAGACTTCAATTCAGCATTCAACACGATCATTCCTCAGCAGCTGATTGAGAAACTGAGCCTGCTGGGCACCAACACCTCCCTCTGCAACTGTATCCTGGATTTCCTGACTGGAAGACCTCAGTCAGTCTGGATTGGGAACAGCATCTCCAGCACCACCACACTGAGCACTGGAGCTGCTCAGGGCTGCATGCTCAGCCCATTGCTGACTCAAGACTGTGCAGCAATGCACAGCTCCAACCACATCATCAAGTTCGTCGATGACACGACCGTGGTGGGTCTCATCAGCAAGAATGACAGGTCAATGTACAGCGAGGAGGTGCAGCATCTAACAGCCTGGTGTAAAGCCAACAACCTGTCTCTGAACGTGTAGAAAACTAAAGAGATGGTTGTTGACTTCACACTCTTCACCCTTTTGCCATCTGGAAAGAGGTACCGAAGAATCTGGACCCGCACAACCAGACTGTTGAACAGCTTCTTCCCTCAGGCAATCAGGTATCTCAACAGAGAACTGAACTGAGTTGGACATGGACGCACAAACACACACACACACACACACAACAGAGAGCTGGTCTCAACAAAGAACTGAACTGAGCTGGACACACACATACACACACGCACAAAATTTGTCTTGTTTACATGCACACGGGGCCTGGTCTCGCAGCAAGCCGAGATCGCGAAGCTTTTTTGGTAGGTCATCATGCACATTGGCTGGTGCATGATTCCCATTTCCCAGTAGTGTCTGGCAGTCGTGCACATAAACACCGCTATATCTGGTGTCCATATGCCATGAAAGTCGGGCTATAACGGGACATTAGCACCATTTTTGGTCCGGAGTGGTCACACTCTGGATCTCATTTTTACATTTGGATTAAATATAGAAAACATAGTCACTCTTCCACAGTCGGAAGCTATCTCAGATCACTATCTTGTTTCATTTAAAATGCGTCTTAGACACAAGATGCTCGAATTGCCACATTACCGTATGAAGTGTATATTTACATCTGCTACTGCAGAGAGATTTACCAATAGTCTCCCAGAATTATCTTTTTGATTGGTTGGCCATCTGACCCCACAGAACTTGATCAGGTGACTGATTACCTGGAGTCAATGTTTCGCAACACCCTAGACACTGTAGCTCCAGTTAAATGGAAAATAATAAAAGAGAAGAAACTAGCACCCTGGTACAACAACCACACACGAGCTTTAAAACAATCAGCTAGGAAACTAGAATGTAATTTCTAAATTAGCAGTATTTCAGTTAGCATGGAAGGAAAGCCTCCTGAGATACAAAAATTCTCTTAGTACTGCTAGATCAGCGTATCTTTCTGCCCTAACTGAAAATAACAAAAACAATCCTAAATTTTTATTTAGCACTGTAGCAAAACTAACTAGGAGTAAAACCACTGTAGAAAAGTGCACACCATCTACATTTAGCAGCAATGACTTCATGAATTTCTCCAATGAAAAAATTGACAATATCAGGCAAAAAAATCAGACTATTAATTTAAAACCAAATTATTTGTTAGATAATTCCTTAGATAATATAACTATTTCTGATCAGAGCTTAGAATACTTCAAGAGCCTGATCTAATTTTGCTAATTTCCTCTTCAAAACTCTCTACCTGCATCCTAGATCCTTTACCCACGTCTTTCCTTAAACAGATATTACCAGTAGCTACCGAACCCCTTCTAAAAATCATTAATTCTTCCCTAAGCACTGGCTATGTGCCTAAATCCTTTAAGCTAGCAGTTATCAAACCCTTGATCAAAAAACCGGACCTCGAATCCTGTCAGCTGTCTAACTATAGACCGATATCAAACCTGCCCTTTATCTCCAAGATCCTAGAAAAGGCTGTAGCACAGCAGTTATGTTCAGACCTGCATAGAAATAACATTTATGAAATGTATCAGTCAGGATTTAGGCCTCATCATAACACAGAGACAGCTGCCCACTGCTTTTTCCCTATATATGTTACCCCTTGGTGCAATTATTCATAAACATGGTATTAGCTTCCACTGTTATGCCGACACACAGCTATATGTCTCAGCTAAGTCAGATGAGAGACACCAGCTTATTAAGATAGAATAATGTGTAAAGGACATTAGACATTGGATGGCCACGAACTTCCTCCTGCTTAATTCGGACAAGACAGAGGTGCTAGTACTAGGACCACAGGCAGCTAGAAGTGAGCTTTCTGAAGCTCAGGAGTGGGGTGTATAGCTTGACAGAGAAAGGCAGAGAGAGAAAGAGAAAGATATTAAGTATGATTCTGATCATGTGATGTTTAAGACAATGTAGATTATGTGTAAGATCTTTTACTGCTGAACAAGATGAAACCGAAAGACCATCCACCGTTACTCTGTAATCCACTGTGACTACTGCCCTACCCCTGGTCAGAGTCTCATTGCTTGATGGCGCCCACTGATGCTGTGGATGGATCTGTGTGGACCAGGAGACAGCCATGGACAGAGACACTTGGGGACTTTCACACCATCACAGATCTGCCATTACATCTGTCAGCTTGTGACAGCAAAGTATTAGTGTCTATAATGACCTTAGAAACTACACTGACCTAATAGTTCCTCATGGGTCATTGATTTCTGTTGTATAAAGGACATTAATCAGTTACAGTTACATTATTTACTGTTTAGTGTCACCCACATGAGGATGGGTTCCCTTCTGAGCCTGGTTCCTCTCAAGGTTTCTTCCTTATTCCATCCCAGGGAGTTTTTCCTTGCCACCATCGCCACAGGCTTCTCATTAGGGATAAAATAGTTTAATTATTAAATTTAATGACTTACTCTTATTTCTATTTATTTACTTATTTTTATTTTATTTTATTTATTTATTTATTTATTTATTTTCCTCTCCCCTTTCTCTGTTTTTCTTCTTTTGTAAAGCTGCTTTGAGACAATGTTCATTGTAAAAGGCGCTATACAAAATAAATTGAATTGAAATTGAATTGAACTTTCCTCTGTCCAGATGATACAGCCAGCACCTTTCTTCCTGTCTCCCTGAACCCTTCTTCTGTAGTTTCCCAGTCATCTGGCAGCACTACCTGACCACCCAGAGCCTGCCTCAACTTCTGTCTAAATTCCTCACAACATTCCTCCTTTTTCAGCTTCCACCACTTGGTTTTCTTCTCCATCTCTATCTTTGACCTCTTCTTACAGACCATCAAAGTCATCCTACACACCACCATCCTATTCTGTCTGGCTACACTCTCTCCCACTACCACTTTACAGTCACTAATAGAAGCCTCTTCTACATAGGATGTAGCCTACCTGTGTGCTCCTACCTCCACTCTTGTAAGTCACTCTATGCTCCTCCCTCTTCTGAAAATAAGTGTTAACCACAGTCATGTCCATTCTCTTAGCAAAGTCCACTACCATCTGTCCTTCAAGGTTCCTTTCCTTAACTCCAAACTTGCCCATCACCTCCTCATCACCTGTGTTCCCCTCACCAACATGTCCATTAAAATCTGCTCCTATCACCACTCTCTCCCCCGTGGGAATACTCTCTATCACCTCATCTAATTCACCCCAGAATCTCTCTTTCTCCTCTAACTCACAACCTACCTGTGGGGCATAACCACTAACAACATTCAACATCACCCCTTCAACCTCTAACTTCAGACTCATCACCCTGTCTGACACTCTCATCACCTCCAGAACATTCCTCACAAACTCCTCCTTCAGGACCACACCTACCCCATTTCTCTTACTATCCACACCATAATAAAACAGATTGAATCCTGCTCCTATACTATGAGCCTTGCTACCCTTCCACCTGGTCTCCTGTACACACAGTATATCCACCTTCCTTCTCTCCATCATATTAGCCAGCTCTCTACCTTTCCCTGTCATAGTACCAACATTCAGAGTTCCTATTCTTAGTTTTACACTCTTACCTTTCCTCTTTTCTGTTCTGTCTACGCACTCTCCTCCCTCCTCTACCTCTTCGACCAACAGTAGCCCAGTTTCCACCAGCACCAATGGTGGTCGTTGTTAACCCGGGCCTAAACCGATCCAGTATGAAATTCAGAGTCTGACGATTTGCATGATTAAATTTGGCAATGCTTTACACCGGATGCCCTTCTTGACACAACCCTCTCTATTTATCCAGGCTTGGGACCAGCACAGAAGTCACTGGACTGTGACCCCTATAGCTAGATTACTATGAAAGTGTAATGTGGTGGTGATTATCTCTTGGCTTTCCTAGTTATACCTGCTGTTTTGTGTTTATATTTGGCCAGGGGGTGGGGGATCCTTCCCTTAGTACTGGCTATGCACTTAAACCTTTTAAACAAGCAGCTTAAAACCATGATTAAAAATCCTGACCTCGACTCCTATCAGCTGTCCAGCTTCGGGCCAATATCACCCCCCCATCCCCAAAATCCTAGAAAGCACAGGAGTTATATTCATACCTACACTGTATTAACTTCCACTGTTATGCCAATGACACACAGCTATATGTTACAGCTAAGTCAGATGAGAGTAATGCCTTACTGTCTGGATGTTCCAGTAGGAGCAGAAACAAGCTCCAGTTAGTCCTGAACATCAGCAGCTAGAGTCCTAACTAGAACCAGAAGATATGAACACATCACTCCTATCTTAGCCACACTACATTGGCTCCCAGTCAAATTTTGCATTGATTATAAAACACTATTACTACCTATAAAGCACTAAATGGTCTCACACCACAGTTCCTGAGCGATCTTTTGGTATTTTTGATCCTCCATGCCTACTTCGATCGAAAGGTGCAGGCTATTTGCACACATCACACATTTTATGGGGCTAAAGGAGAATTAAAGGAACCATTTTGTTCATTCTCTATCTTGTTGTCTGTTTAATTCTGGTCTAAAGAGAAAGGGTGAAGTAATCTCCCCATAGAGCTGGTTGAAACTAACTGAGTGTATAAAAGTATTTTACGAACCCAGAGCTCTCTTTTTCTGTAAAGTAAAGTAGGATAGGGAGAGTGATAGTGAAGGATACCAGGTGATCAGAGATATGAAGTGATGTAGCAGTCATGTCTGTAGCTGGGGTAGGATGGGTGAAAACCACATCCAAGAAATTTCCCCCCTTGTGTGGGAAAGCAGGTGTTGAATTTCAAGGAGAATGAATTCAGAAGAGTCAGAAGGCAAGAAGACTGAAGCTTGTCAAAGGGTAGGTTGAAATTACCAAGGACTGTTAGAGGGTAAGACATTGAGGAGTGCAGAGAGCAGTAGACAATGATGAAGAGGTTGATTGGATGAGGCATGGGGAGAGGTGTGAAACACCATCTACATGACAACAGCAGACCTGTTCCACCACTTCTGCCTGATTCTCATGGTGAGTGAGAGAAAGTATAGGCAGAGGATAGAGCAGCCTGTGTTCTGTGGGGATATCCAGGTCTCAGTAGTAGTGGGAGGTTAAAGCTGAGATGAGCTTTCCTTACAGCAGACTGTCAATTCCAGAGCCCAACTACCACCACTGTTGAAACTGAGACAACACAGGAGGGTTGATGAGGTTACTGGAAAAGTGACCTCTGCTCTGTGGACGAGAGCACCTATATCTAAGCGGTGACTACAGAGATGGGTTTGAGGCACATGTCTGTGATCTACCCAAAGATTAAATATGATTTAAGAATGTAACAGAACAAAAACAGTACAAGAGTAGACACTTACTTTTTAAACTGAGATAAAGGTCTTGGCAGAGTTACCCTCGAACTGCTACAGACACTAGAACCTTCAATATGAATTAGTAAGCCCAGATTGTACACAAAAGTCAGAAGCCTACATTTCCTGATGAGAATGTATTCAATATTAAGAGATAAAGCACACATTACTAGGGTAACTGTAGAATTAAAGTAGATTCACTATGACCCTGATTGTAATAAATTTAAATTCAATTAATTTGTATAGCACTTTTGACAATATACAAGTTTAAGGAGAATACCATGTACAACAAACTATGTTTTGTCCCTCATTCATTTACCAATCTGTACTAGACAGTAACTGATGAAGTGACTCAGGAAGTGGTAGGAAAATGGCTTTTGGCACTCTGTCACATCCAAAATTTGTTTACAGTGCTGCAAGTAAGGGTGGGACAAGCGATCTGACAAACTGATTGAAGTTTAATTTTATGCAAAGAGAAGTGAATGAGTCTAGGATGGTGATGTGTTACCTACAAGCAACCAGTGAAGAGCAATTTGAGTGACATGCGGTGTAATTGCTGCCAGTGTAAGTGCGGCATAAAAGTCAGCCATAGACCATAGACCTCCAGATTTTGGTCCACTGTGTGCTGAGAAACATTTTGAGATCCCTTACCGGGTCCATACTATGAAAGTGTAATGTCTTCTTCTTTTTCTTCTCTCTGCTTTTCCGTTCAGGGGTCGCCACAGTGAATCATCTCTCTCCACCTATCCCTATCTTGGTCATCCTCAACACTTACACCCACTAGCTTCATATCCTCATTTATTACATCCATATACCTCTTCTTTGACCTTCCTCTTTGCCTCCTGCCTGGCAGCTCCATGTCCAACATTCTCCTACCAATATACTCACTCTCCCCCCTCTGAACATGTCCAAACCATCTTAATCTGGCCTCCCTAAAGTCCAACATGAGCTGTCCCTCTGATGTACTTGTTCCTAATCCTGTCCAACCTTGTCACTCCCAAAGAGAACCTCAACATCTTCAGCTCTGCTACCTCCAGCTCTGACTCCTGTCTCTGTCTCAGTGCTACTGTCTCTAAACCATACAGCATGGCCGGTCTCACCACTGTCTTGTACACCTTCCCCTTGATTTTCGCTGATATTTTTCTATCACACAGAACTCCCGTCACCTTTCTCCACCCATTCCAACCTGCCTGCACTCGCTTCTTTACCTCTTTCTTGACCTCCTCTGACAACTGGTCCATCACCATAGCAAACAGGAAGGGGCTCAGAGCCGATCCCTGATGCAGTCCCACCTCCACTCTGAACTCCTCTGTCTGCCCTACAGCACACCTCACCACTGTCCTGCTCCTCTCATACATGTCCTGCACCACTCTGACATACTTCTCTGCTACTCCTGACTTCCTCATACAGTACCACAGCTCTTCACTTGGCACCCTGTCATACGCTTTCTCCAAGTCTACAAACACACAGTGCAGCTCTCTCTGACCATCCCTATACTTCTCCATCAACATTCTCAGAGCAAAAATTGCATCTGTTGTGCTCTTTCTGGGCATGAAGCCATACTGCCACTCACAGATTCCAACTAGCTTCCTTAACCTAGCTCCCACTACTCTTTCCCATAGCTTCATTGTATGGCTCATCAACTTTATCCCCCTATAGTTGCTGAACACTGCACGTTCTTAAAGATCGGCACTAATACACTTCTTCTCCATTCCTCAGGCATCTTCTCACTCTCTAAAACCCTGTTAAACAGACTAGTTAAAAATTCCACTGCTGCCTCTCCTAGGCACTTCCAGACCTCCACCAGGATGTCGTCAGGACCAACTGCCTTTCCTGACTTCATCCTTTCTAATCTTATCTACTTTCTGTTCCACAGAGTTCACCCCTTCGGCTCTTTTTTCCCCTCTCATTTTCCTCATTCATCAGCTCTTCAAAGTACTCCTTCCATCTCCTCTGTTCACTTGTGAGCACCTTTCCATTTCTATTCTTAATAACTAACTTGCTGCACATCCTTCCCATCTCGATCCCTCTGCCTAGCTAACCTGTACAAGTCCTTCTCTCCTTCTCTAGTGTCTAACCTAGTGTACAACTCATCATACACCTTCTGCTTGGCATTAGACCCCTCCCTCTTCACTCTGCACTGTACCTCCTTGTGTTCCTGTCCATTCTCTTCAGTCCTGTCCATGTCCCACTTCTTCTCAGCTAACCTCTTCCTCTGAATACTATCCTGAACTTCATTCCACCACCAAGTCTCCTTATCTTCTCAAGTCAAAGTCAAAGAAGCTTTATTGTCACTTCAACCATATATAGCTGATGCAGTACACAGTGAAGTGAAAGAATGTTCCTCCTGGACCAGAGGTGCTACACAGAACAATAACAAAGTACAGGAGACACGGACAAACATAGAACTAAACTATTCCTACAAGGTGCATTCTTTAGAAACTAAACATACAACATAAGTGCACAAGACAGATGACAGGACAAGACAGTGCAGACAAACAAGACATATAATGCAGACTCGTGCAAAAAACAGTGTTAACAGTGGTTGCAAAGACGGATAGAGACAGGTTTAGTACAGTGATAGTACAGTGAGGATAGCAGCAGAAGTAACAGAAGTAATTTAGTTAAAACAGATACATTTAATTAAAGTGACCTGTGTATTTAAATAATCAAAAGTGAACAGTTATAAATATTTAAAGTGAATATGTACATGTAAACAAGATCAATGTAAAAGTAACCAGGTTGGACAGGATTAGGAACGAGTACATCAGAGGGACAGCTCATGTTGGACAAAGTTAGGGAGGCCAGATTAAGATGGTTTGGATATGTCCAGAGGAGGGAGAGTGAGTATATTGGTAGGAGAATGTTGGACATGGAGCTGCCAGGCAGGAGGCAAAGAGGAAGGCCAAAGAGGAGGAATATGGATGTAATAAATGAGGATATGAAGCTAGTGGGTGTAAGTGTTGAGGATGCAGAAGATAGGGATAGGTGGAGAGAGATGATTCACTGTGGAGACACCTGAACAGAAAAGCCAAAAGAAGAAGAAGAGGAAGACATTACACTTTCATAGTATGGACCCGGTAAGGGATCTCAAAATGTTTCTCAGCACACAGTGGACCAAAATCTGGAGGTCTATGGTCTATGGCTGACTTTTTTAGCCGCACTTACTCTGGCAGCAATTACACCGCATGTCACTCAAATTGCTCTTCACTGGTTGCTTGTAGGTAACACATCACCATCCTAGACTCATTCACTTCTCTTGCAGCATTGGAAATTTCTAGCTGTCACTGAGAAAAAATGTCTTACTGCTTTGTTCAATTGTGTGACTGTCAGTATGAGTACAGGGTCGGATGGGGCCTTTCTAGCATCAGAGCACCCCTTAATCATCTTGTTTTAATTCTATGTTTGTGTTTTATAGAATGAATATTGAGCTGTTTCATTAATCAATTCATTTTGCACTGCTAACATTTTAAAACATGTTTTTGGGGCTATAATAATCAAGATGAGCAGTGTCTCTGATAGGAACTCTACCGGAGAATAGAGCTTTGCACAACTAGGGTTGATGGTCTGTTACACAAACATTTAATCCGGCTCTAAGAAATTTAAGAAATGTTGAAGTCTGATTTATAATTACCTACAAATGCATACATTCAGACACTGTAAACAAACTTTGGATGTGACAGAGTGCCAAAAGCCATTTTCCTACAACTTCCTGAGTCACTTCATCAGTTACTGTCTAGTACAGATTGGTAAATGAATGAGGGACAAAACATAGTTTGTTGTACATGGTATTCTCCTTAAACTTGTATATTGTCAAAAGTGCTATACAAATTAATTGAATTTAAATTTATTACAGTCAGGGTCATAGTGAATCTACTTTAATTCTACATTTATCCTAGTACTGTGTGCTTTATCTCTTAATATTGAATTATCTCAGTTTGAAAAGTAAGTGTCTACTCTTGTACTGTTTTTGTTCTGTTACATTCTTAAATCATATTTAATCTTTGGGTAGATCACAGACATGTGCCTCAAACCCATCTCTGTAGTCACCTCTTACCAGATATACCCAGATATACTGTAGGTGCTCTCATCCACAGAGCAGAGGTCACTTTTCCAGTAACCTCATCAACCCTCCTGTGTTGTCTCCGTTTCAACAGTGGTGGTAGTTGGACTCTGAAATTGACAGTCTGTTGTAAGGAAATTATTATTATTATTATTAGGAGAAAAATTATTCTTTTTAAAGACTCGGGTTTCGTTGAGTCACTCACTGAAATGCATCGAGTCAGTGATTCCTTTTGAGTCAGTATGGAGTGTATGTAATGGTAATTGCAAGTTTTTAGAAAATCTTTGACTATTGCATAATGGGTAACCAACCGAACGTTTGCCCCAGGACACAATGTGTGCTTGTTCTGCCGATAAACATGTCCCTGTGTAAATTAAAAAGAATCAGGACTTACGATACCAGGGCAACAAACATTTATTTTAAAGTGCCACACAAACACACACAAATCTTAACACAAATATAAAAATAAAAAATGTGCAAATCAGTTATGTTAACCAAAAATTAAATATGTTAAATGTAAAAGTATCCAAATGGAAAAAAATAAATATCAGCTCACGCACTTTTGAAATGCTGAGACTAAACGTAAGATTCTCAGCTGAATCAGTCTATAACCCGGCTTCACGGAATCAGTCAGCTGAATCAGTCGATGACTCGGCTCCGCGAGTCCACTAAGAATCAGCAGAATCAGTCTAAATATCTAGGACCCGGCACTGCAAGTCCGCTGAGAATCAGCTGAATCAGTCTATGACCCGACTTCGCGAGTCCATGGAGAATCAGCTGAATCAGTCTATGACCCAGCTCAGCGAGTCCGCTGAGAATCAGCTGAATCAGTCTATGAGCCAGGTCCATGAGTCCGCTGAGAATCAGCTGAATCAGTTGATGATAATATATAATGTCCTGTATTGTTTCATGAAAAAAGCACGGTAGCAGCTATAAGACAAATAAGAATCTGGTTAATTCAGACCTCGGACTCATGAATCTTGAGTTAATATGTAGAATCAGATCATTTAACTCGGGTAACTCAGTCAGGGCCAGTACTACCTCCCACTACTACTGAGACCTGGATATCCCAACAGAACACTGCTACAGTGGCTGCTCTATTCTCTGCCTACTGTATACTTTCTCTCACTCACCATGAGAATCAGGCAGAGGTGGTGGCACAGGTCTGCTGTTGTCATGTAGATGGTGTTTCACACCTCTCCCCATGCCTCATCCAATCATTTCTTTTGAATTCCATGCAGTTTCAGTTACCTCTCCAATCAACCTCTTCATCATTGTCATCTACCGCTCTCTGCACTCCTCAGTGTCTTACCCTCTAACAGTCCTTGGTAATTTACCCTCTGACAAGCTTCAATCTTCTTGCCTTCTGACTCTTCTGAATTCATTCTCCTTGAAATTCAACACCTGCTCTCCCACACACAAGGGGGGAAATTTCTTGGATGTGGTTTTCACCCATCCTACCCCAGCTACAGACATGACTGCTACATCACTTCATATCTCTGATCACCTGGTATCCTTCACTATCACTCTCCCTATCCTACTTTACTATCCTACTTCACTTTACAGAAGAAGAGAGCTCTGGGTTCGTAAAATACTTTTATACACTCAGTTAGTTTCAACCAGCTCTATGGGGAGATTACTTTACCCTTTCTCTTTGGAATAGAATTAAACAGACAACAAGATAGAGAATGAAGAAAATGGATCATTTAATTCTCCTTTAGCCCCATAAAATGTGTGAGATTTAAATAAATATGAAGAAAGAGAAACAAACAAAAAAATGTGTGTGTGGGGGGTCATTCCTTGTGTTACTTAGGTTACTTTGTTGATGTGTATTTCTCTTACATCAATATGAAGGGAATTAAAGTAAAATTACATTCTCCAAAATGTGCATGTACTTGTCTTACATCACTCTGAAAGAAAATAAAATAAAATTACAATTTGGCAAATTGTAAAAATGTACTTGTCGTATTTCAACTCACATAAACCTATAGAAATGTAGATTGGCTCTTAAGTGGAAAAATGTGTAAACCAGCTAAACTTTCTAAGAAAGTAAATAAGACAGCTCAGTGGGAAAAGTCTCACAACTCTAATGAACTTTGCCCTACAGCAATCAAAAAGAACAAGTTCACTTTATTAATATTCACTCAAAGTTCAATGGTGATGTTCACTCATTGTTACCATTTTAAATGCCCCCTACAAAACAATACACTTTAAATAAAAGTGTAATGAAAACGGCAAGCAACACTCAGCATGCACCCCTCAGCCCCATTCCCTCTCTTTTCTTTTTTTTTTCATTACCAAAAACAATCCCATCTCCCCCCTACGTTCAACCCTCACACCAATCTCATTTTTCCTCTCAGAAGACAGGTATGTTATAAACAAATCAGGCTTCAAGCAGAACACAGGTTAACACATCAAGTTAGATTGACATGTTAAAGCCACGTCTATCTGGGTGTCCATTTCACCCAAACCATACAAAACCTCCAAACTTTATTTAAAGAAACAAAACAAACAAGAAAAGAAATGTCATTAACGTTTGAGAAACAGCATTTTTCATTTTACCCAGGCTGCAATACCTAAAACCAACTTCCAACATCTCTCTCTTACCTGTTGAAAATCTCCTCTTCCTCTGTAGCTCCTGATCTCTTTCATCTCTTCCTGACCTCTTTTCCTCCCTACCCTTGTACTCAGCACTTTCCACTCTTCTCTTTTCCCAACCATGGACCTTCTCTGCCCTCTGTCCACTAAACCCAGGAAGACTTCCTGTCCTTGTTCCTACACTGCCACAATTCCATCACTATTTCATTGTCACATTTTTCAACCATAATCCATTCTTGCAATCCTACCACCTGCCTACTGGATCCAATGCCTTCCACTATGGTCCAGACCATCTCGCAAGACCTCCTGCCATTTATCACCACAATCATTGATGGATCCATAGCATCTGGTCATGCACCAACTAACTTCAAGAGAGCAAGGGTTATTAATATCATGAAAAAACCTGCTCTGGATCCCTCAGACATAAGCAATGACTGCTATCACTTCTCTCTTTTCTTCCTAATATTCTTAAACACTTTGTTTACAATTAACTGTCTATCTATTTTTCACAGAACAACCTCCAAATTCCCAACCAGTCTAGCTTTAAAGTGGCACATTCCTCAGAGATAACTCAGAGACTAGTGAGAAGCTACATATTGCTAGAGCAGTGGCACATTTCACAGAGATAACACAGAGACTACTGAGAAACTTCATAGTGCTAGAGCAGCCAAGCTTAATCTGTTTTCATCTTCCTTGACCTTTTGGCAGCATTTGAACCAGTCAACCACAAGACTCTCTTGCCCACCCTCAGGAGTCCTGGAATATGTGAATGGGTTGCTTCCTACCTGGAATATGGGAATGGTTTGCTTCCTACCTGGATAGTCACTCATATCAGGTAACATGGAGGGGATTGACATCTGCTCCATGTAGACTCTCCACTGGTGTCCCACAAGGTTCAGTATTTGGTCCTCTCTTTTTCTTCCTTTATAGTCACTCTTTTGGCAAAATAATATCCTCACATAGGTTCTCTTACCATTGCTATGTTGATGACACTCAACTTATCGTCTCCTTCCCTCCCCCAGCTACCACACCCTCTGCTCAGATCTTAGCATGTCTGGAGGCCATACCATCTTGGATGACAGCTCATCAGCTGAAACTCATTCCCAGCAAAACTGAACTGCTGGTCATTCCAGGTGATTCAGACCCAGGCCAGGATCTTGATCTCCCCTTCTGGCCACTGCTGACTGTGGAGTGGTTGGACACTTTATTGTCTTTAATCATTACATGATTACAAGCAAACCTAATATATTCTCTCTCTCTCTCTCTCTCTCTCTCTCTAAGATTTCCTCTTGAGTTTGGATCCTCTCAAGGTTCATCCTCATTTCATCTCAGGGAGTTTTTCTTGCAGCAGTTGCCTTTGGTTTGCTTATTAGGGATAAATATATATTAAATTTAAAACATCTTAATTTCTATTCTAAATGTATATATTTCTGTAAAACTGCTTTGAGTCAATATCCATTGGTAAAAACACTAGACAAATAAAATTTAATAAAATCTGTGCTGGTTTTGGACATTCTACAAAAATATGACAGGGTGAATATTTTTGCCACATCTGTTATAAATCTCGTGAAAGGTTTGGGCCACATCAGGGCCAGAGTAGTTTTTTATTCGGGTAGTTACTCAGAAAGTGAGACTACCTCTATAAAAGCAGAATATTTGTAGTGTTCTGGAGTTTGTCTACATTGTGCAAAAAAGGACATCAGCCATGACCTTAAAGAAGGAATTGTTGTTGCTCGTCAATCTGAGAAGTGGTTCAATACAATTCAGTTTTATTTGTATGGTGCTTTTAACCATGGTCATTGTCTCATAGCAGCTTTACAGAAAAATAAAAATTCAGGATAAAAATCAGAGAGAGAGACAGTGTACAGTGTGTTCAAAGTGCAGACAGAGACTCACCAATACTATTCAATTCAATTCAATTTATTTTGTATAGCGCCTTTTACAATGACCAATGAACATTGTCTCAAAGCAGCTTTACAAAAGAAGAAAAACAGAGAAAGGGGAGTAGAAAATGAAAATAAAAAATAACTAAACTCGAAATAAGAATAAAATTATTAAATTAAATTATTAAATTATTTTATCTCTATCTATGACTGCTATGACTACTATATATGACTGCATGACTAAAAGGGAGACATGAGAGCTTCCTGGGACATAAACTGCCCAGTCACTCCACCATCAACAAACCTGAGTAAACATGTGAGAGTGGGGGGCTGACAGCATCCAAACATCCAAGGTAACCAAACACTATGCCTTTGAACCCCCAAAACCTGCTCCTTTACTTAAAAAAATCAGAAAAAGCTCTGAGTCCCAAAAACTAATTGGAAGGCTGCTCCATAACTGTGGGGCTTTGTAGCCTTTACTTCTGGAGGTACCAACAAAAAGCCTGCAAATTTGATTGATTTACAAGTTTGCTTAGATACAGTGGTGGGAGACCATTCAGTGCTCTATAAGTCAGTAATAATATTTTATAATCAATGCGAAATTTGACTGGGAGTCAAAGTAGATAAAGTGAACACATCAATTTCACAAATTTCATAAATTTCACATTGATTATAAATATCTTATATAATAGTATATATAATATCTTCTGGTTCTAGTTAGGACTAGTTAGCTGCTACGTTCTGGACTAACTGGAGCTTGTTTCTGCTCCTACTGGAACATCCAGACAGTAAGGCATTACAATTATCCAATCTAGAGCTAACAAAAGCATGAACTAGTTTTTCTGCATCATGAAGTGATTTTCTTATCTTTGCAATATTTCTGAGAAAAAATAAATCTACACATTTGATATTATCTACATGAGCTAAAAGCATGATAAAAGACTGGAACAACCACACCAAAGGTTTTTCCTGCTTAACATGATAAAACAGAAAGACCATATATAAGAAGAAAAGTAGTGGGCATAAAACTGAACCGTATAGAACACCAAACATACCCTTAGTGTGCATAGTAAAGTCACAATTAACATTACAAACTGATAATGATCACTTACATAAGACCAGAGCCAGAAGAGGCTTGTGGAAGGAAAGCTTCCTGAGCTACAGAAAATCACTTAGTGCTGCTAGATCAGCATATCTCTCCACCCTAATTGAAGATAATAAAAATAATCCTTAATTTTTATTTAATACTGTAGCAAAATTAACTAGGAGTAAAACCACTGAATAAAAAGTGCACACCATCACCATGCAGCAGCAATGACTTCATGAATTATTTCAGTGGAAAAACTGAGAATATCAGCCAGAAAATTTCAATTTCATAGTTAATCCTCTAATTCCAATAGCTAATACTCTAATTCTGGGAGCTTGCTTTGCTATTTCTACTGACTTGAATAAGGAATTATTATAATTGTCTGCAATGGACTCTGAGAAGCTGGAAGTGGGCAACAAGGAGCAAGCAGTGGTTTAATTCTGTGATATTCAAAGAGCCCCTGGGAGTGTCCAAGATGTCCAAGATGGCGGCGCGGCAGTAGCACGCAGCAGCCACTCCGGAACCAAAATGGTGCTTTCTTTTTGTTTTAGCGCGAAATTAAAAGTGCATGGACGCCAAAGACAGTGGTGTTCATGTATACGACCGCCAGACAATGTTACAGTACAGAAATCATGCAGTTACTAACTTGTATGATGAAGTACTCTGCAAACTTCATGAACTCGGCTTGCTGCGAAGCCCAGGCCTTCAGTCCTCGCCGTCGCCTGATGCCGGTGGCCGGGAGAGAGGACGTCGCAAGCAGTGTTCGAGGAAGCGGAAGCGCGGTAAACGGATGGGTGTCCGTGCTAGGCTAACAACCAACCCTAGCCGGCCGGCACTCCCTTCCATCATCTTGTCCAATGTCTGCTCCCTGGATAATAAACTGGACTACATCCGACTCCAGCAAACTACATGGCGTGAGTTCAGAGACTGCTGCGTCTTTGTTTTCATGGAGACGTGGCTCAGCGACAGAGTTCCAGATGCTGCCATTCAGCTAGCCGGGCTAACCATGTTTCGTGTCTAATTATTGCTCTAGTGGAGTTTGTGACTGTTAGATGCAGACCTTTTGATTTACCCGAGGAATTCACCACTACTCTCATTATCGGAGTGTACATTCCACCCAGCACTAATGCTAAGGAGGCTCTGTGCGAGCTGTACAGAGCTATTAGCGAGCTGCAGAAGTCTCACCCCGACGGACTGTTTATCGTCGCTGGAGATTTCAATCATGCAAATCTCAGAACAGTGCTCCCTAAATTCCATCAGTATGTGGACTTTGCTATGAGAGGGACGAACACGCTGGATGTTGTTTATTCAAACATTCCCGGCGCGTATCGTGCGGAGCCCCGCCCCCACCTCAGCTACTCAGACCACATCTCTGTTATGTTGATTCCAGCATACAGACCTCTCGTCAGACGCTCTAAACCGGTTCTGAAACAGGTTAAAGCCTGGCCAGCAGGAGCCATCTCTGCTCTTCAGGACTGTTTCGAGTGCACTGACTGGAACATGTTTAGGGAGGCTGCAACCAAAGGCGACTCTATTGACTTGGAGGAATACACAGCATCAATGACCGGCTACATCGGGAAATGCATCGATGACGTGACTGTCTCCAAGACCATCACAACACGCTCCAACCAGAAGCTGTGGATGACTGCGAAAGTGCGTGCTCTCCTGAAATCGAGAAACTCTGCCTTCAGATCGGGGGACAGGGCGGCCTTAAAAATTGCAACGGCCAAACTCTCCCGAGCCATCAGAGAGGCGAAGCTTGCACATGCCCAGAGAATCCACGGCCACTTCCAGAACAGCAGAGACTCCCGGCGCATGTGGCAAGGCATCCAGGCGATCACCAACTACAGGACAACTTCACCTGCCTGTGACAGTGACGCCTCCCTTGCAGATGCGCTGAACGAGTTCTACGCTCGGTTTGAGGCACAGAACAACACAACAGCGAGGAAGACCATCCCTCCTCCTAATGACCCAGTGCTCTGTTTCACCACAGCTGACGTGAGGAGAACTCTATGCAGAGTTAACCCACGGAAGTCTGCTGGACCAGACAACATTCCTGGCAGAGTTCTCAGGGAGTGTGCAGAGCAGCTAGCAGATGTCTTCACTGACATCTTCAACATCTCGCTGAGCAGCTCCATCATCCCAATGTGCCTCAAGATAATGATCATCATCCCTGTGCCAAAGAAGTCTACGGTTTCCTGCCTCAATGACTATCGTCCCGTCGCACTCACACCAATCGTGATGAAATGCTTCGAGAGGCTCGTCTTGAGGCACATCAAGTCACAGCTACCACCCTCGCTGGACCCCTTGCAGTTTGCGTATCATCCTAACCGTTCCACGGATGACGCCATCACCACAACCCTCCATCTGGCCCTCGCACACCTGTACTGTAAGGACTCCTACGTTCGAATGCTGTTCATAGACTTCAGTTCAGCATTCAAAACAATCATCCCTCAGCAGCTGATTGAGAAGCTGAGTCTCCTGGGCCTGAACACCTCTCTCTGCAACTGGATCCTGGATTTCCTGACTGAGAGACTTCAGTCAGTCTGGATCGGGAACAGCATCTCCAGCACCACCATACTGAGCACCGGAGCTCCTCAGGGCTGTGTGCTCAGTCCATTGCTGTTCACTCTGCTGACTCACGACTGTGCAGCAATGCACAGTTCCAACCACATCGTCAAGTTCGCCGATGACACGACCGTGGTGGGTCTCATCAGCAAGAACGACGAGTCAGCATACAGAGAGGAGGTGCAACATCTAACAGCCTGGTGCAGAGCCAACAATCTCTCCCTGAACGTTGACAAGACCAAAGAGATGGTTGTTGACTTCAGGAGAGCACAGAGTGACCATTCTCCACTGTTCATCGATGGATCCTCGGTGGAGATCGTCAAGAGCACCAAATTCCTTGGTGTCCATCTGGCGGAGAACTTCACCTGGTCACTCAACACCAGCTCCATCACCAAGAAAGCCCAGCAGCGCCTCTACTTCCTGAGGAGGCTGAGGAAAGCCCATCTCCCTTCCCCCATCCTGACTGTGTTCTACAGAGGGACCATTGAGAGCGTCCTGAGCAGCTGCATCACTGCCTGGTTTGGGAACTGCACCGTCTCAGATCGCAAGACCCTTCAGCGGATAGTGAGGACAGCTGAGAAGATCATCGGAGTCTCTCTCCCCTCTATTACAGATTTACTCCACACGCTGCATCCGCAAAGCAAACAGCATTGTGGCTGACCCCACACACCCCTCACACACACTCTTACACACCCCACACACCCCTCACACACACTCTTACACACCCCACACACCCCTCACACACACTCTTACACACCCCACACACCCCTCATACACACTCTTACACACCCCACACACCCCTCACACACACTCTTCACCCTCCTGCCATCTGGAAAGAGGTACCGGAGCATTCGGGCCCTCACAACCAGACTGTGTAACAGAAGAGAAGCCATCAGGCTCCTCAACACCCAGGACTGAACTGTGCTACACTCTCTCTCACACACACACACACACACACTCTCTCACTCAGGACTGAACTGTATATCAACTCTGTCTCTCTCACACACAGATACACACACTCTCTCTCTTGACTGTGTGAACACACACACAATTTATATTGTTCATTATTTATTGCACTACCTCTACCTGTCATCTGCTGCTATAGTCATATTTATGTTTATTTCTATTTGCACTACCTCAACCGCTGCTGTTGTATTTTTGCACAATATTTTTGCACAATACTTTTTTTACATCATTTCGTTTTATCTTATATTATTTCACTTACATTCCATTACACATGTTCTTTTCTTTCTTTTTCGGCGCTAAGTGTCCTGTGTTCTTTTTGTGTTGTCTTTCTTGTATTTATTGTCTTTTGCACTGTCTTGTCTATGCTCTGTTTGCACCTAGCTGCACACTGTGCACTTTATGTGGCTAAGACAAACTTCTGTCCTAGCTCTGTGGTGGTGTTTTGTGTTGAACTCTTTGTTGTTGTATGTTTAGGTAGCACCAGGTCCTGGAGAAACGTTGTTTCATTTCACTATGTACTGCGTCAGCTATATGTGGTTGAAATGACAATAAAGCTTCTTGAATCTTGAATCTTGAGTGATTACACATGCTGTTGCTAAGCTTAGCTTAGATCGACCTGATGATTAGCATTATCAGCTCTAAATTTGATGACTGCTACCTAACTTCACATTGCCTTGCAACTCCTTGCAGGCATCTCCCATTTTTCCCAGACCACCACACTGACATGTTGAGGTGGTGGAATAATCCTTATTCTGCACACTTGTTCTCCACAGCCATTGTGGGCCTGGATGAACATGGGTATGTGGCAATGCCTAGGGTTGAAAAGTTGTTTGCGAGCTATCTCTCCCATTTATCAGCTTCATGGAGAAAGCCTGCACTCACATTGAAGCCCTGTTAGGTCATGTTGGCCCTTATAGGGAAGGCCTGTAGATCAAGTCAGTGAGGTGCTACACACAGTGGTGGTTTTGCAGGCATACCAGTCTGACCTGCTGAATGAGCTCATCTGTGGTGAGTGGCTCACCAGTGAGGTCTGAACTCCACCAAACCACAGATTTCATGGCTCTCCAAGCCAAAAAAACAGACAGCCCATGCCATTGGGCATTCAATGTCTGCACTGGTTGCCAAATCTGACAAAGATAAAAAGAAAAATACAAAAACTTTCTTTTAGATGCCAGAACTTCTTTTAAATGCCTGTTCTTCTCTTATGCAGTGATGAGCTAGGGCTATCAACCAGTAGCCACCTGCCCCAGCCTGGCCTGCTGAGGCAGAAGAAGAAGGCTAGCATTTCTAGGGATGTCCCTTAGGGCCATCTCCACTGCTACCTACCCTGCTACCTCTGGTGCTTTATGTGTTACTGCCTCCTGGGTTAGCCCCTGCTTGCTGTTTCAGGGTACCAGGAGAGGTGAGAACTTTGAGAAGCTAACACCTCTCTCAGACTACCTGGCAGTGTGGAAACTTCTGCCAGGTGTGTCACAGTGGGTTCTGTATACACAGAATCCACTTTGCCTCCTGTCCTGCTTCTTTAAAAGTGTGCTGCCCATTGTTGTTTGCACAGACCATACCTCGTTCCTCCAGAAAAAAACTTTTCTTGTATCTGAGAAAGGGGCTGTGTTCCCAGATCGAGACGCTTTGGCTTTATGGCCAAGATTTCTTGGTTGCAAAGAAGGATGGAGGCTACACCCAAATTTGCTCTGAATTGTATGCCGAAATGTACAAGTTTGATATGTTAACGCTCAAGGTCACTGTGACACATAAGTTCTGAGGACTGGTCTGCAATGATATGCCTATCTTCACATATATATCTTGCCAGGGCACAGGAGACTCCCCAGATACACTTTCAGGGGAAAAGCATACTGGTTCATAATGGCTCAGTAGAGGGACATGGCAGCTGGTCATTGAGATGCCGTGCTTGCCCACATGAGGTCCCTAGGCCTCAGGCTCAACCCAGTGAACTGTGTGTTTTCTCTCTATCAGAGAACCATCTCCTTGGGGATAGTTTAGGATTCAGGCACATCTGATTCAGGTTAGGGGTAATCCCTCCTCTCTGCCTCCAAGGCACAGAGGGTGTGCAGCTCTTTGTGTCTACTACACATGAGACCATTTCATCTCTGGCTCAGGAGCAGGGATTTTTTTACCCCAACATCCAAAACCCCCACACAACAAAATAACCCCCCGCACACCCTTTTCAAGGTCACAAGGATAATTCTTCATGAGCTTCGTACCCTTCTTATGTGGAGGAACCCTGGTCTCTCACTTCTGGTCCCACTCTTAGGGTGTATCTTTGTTGCACAACAAACGCTCCCTCACGGGTTGGGGAATGGTCCTAGATTGCTGCCCTGCCAATGGCATTTGGGAGGGCTCCTATCTCTCGTGCCACACCAGATCTTGTCCTTGGCCGATTTCTCCTACCGGGAGTGTTTTACACTTCAGGGTGCATGATTTACATTTACTTTTCTGACATTTGATAGACGCAACTTTCCAGACCGACTTACAATTTATCTCATTTTATACAACTGAGCAATTGAGCAACTGAGCAAAAGGGCCTTGCTCAGGGGCCCAGCAGTGGCAGCTTGGGGGAATCACAACCTTCTACTCAGTTGTCCAATGCCTTAAACACTAAGCTACCACATCCCATGATCGAGAAGCAGGGTTCCTATCGAGGCAGGGGTTGAGGCCTGGGGAATGGCATCTCCAACTGCAGGTGGTGGAATGCATATGGCAATTTTTAGCTGGGTAAAAGTGGCATTGTTCGCTTCTGAGGGGTCGACCCACTGGACCCCAAGGCTTTCTCTTTAAATCAGCTCCTTTGGGGCTGGATGCCATGTAAGCTTTCCCTGATAGCTCTGCTCATGGGGGTCCTAGTTAGGGTATGCCACCTAATTTTGCTTCTGGAAGGTGCTCCTTGGGAGATTCCTGTCAGGTGCTAGTACAGTGCTAGAGTTTTTGCAGACACATCTTTTTGAGGGTGCATCACCTGATACATTGAGATATATATGGCGGCCATTATTTCAAGTCATGTGCCTGTTCTCTGGTCTCTCACTTTCTGTGTGGTCCCATGTGGTGAGGTTTTCTTGCAGACCACATCTTCCTTCCTGGGACTTTTCAGTGGTCATGGAGAGTCTGCTTCAAGCCATTACAAGAACAGCAGCTACTTTGTTGAATGGATCCCCAACAACGTGAAGACTGCTGTGTGCGACATCCCATCCTGTGGCCTGAAGATGGCTGCCACCTTCATTGGGAACAGCACCGCTATCCAGGAGCTGTTCAAGCGCATCTCCGAGCAGTTCACAGCCATGTTCAGGCGCAAGACTTTCCTGCACTGGTACACAGGTGAGGGCATGGATGAGATGGAGTTCACAGAGGCTGAGAGCAACATGAATGACCTGGTGTCAGAGTACCAGCAGTACCAGGATGCAACTGCTGAAGACGAAGGAGAGTTTGAGGAGGAGGGAGAAGAGGAGCTGGCTTAAATATATATCTTTTGTCAGTCATTTTTTCCATGTTTGTTCTGTTCACAACTTTCCTTTATTTTTCCCTTTCCATAGAACATGTTGTTGGTGTTAAAGGAACAGCCCTCTCCTGGCTCAGGTCTTATTTGACTGACCGTTATCAGTTTGTAGATCTAGATGGTGACTTCTCTATGCATACCAAGGTTATGTTCGGTGGTCCACAAGGTTCTGTCTTAGGCCCACTGCTTTTCTCCCTATATATGTTACCCCTTGGTGCAATTATTCGTAAACATGGTATTAGCTTCCACTGTTATGCAGATGACACACAGCTATATGTTTCAGCTAAATCAGATGAGAGACACCAGCTTATTAAGATAGAACAATGTGTAAAGGACATTAGACATTGGATGGCCACTAACTTCCTCCTGCTTAATTCAGACAAGACAGAGGTGCTTGTACTAGGACCACAGGCTGTTAGAAGTGAGCTTTCTGATTACAGAGTAATGGTGAATGGTCTTTTGGTTTCATCTTGTCCAGCAGTAAAAGATCTTGGTGTGATTATTGACTCTGGTCTTTCATTCGAAGCTCATGTAGATAATATCACTAGGGTAGCCTTCTTCCATCTTAGGAATATTGCTAAGATAAGAAATATGTTGTCGCTTCATGATGCAGAAAAATTAGTTCATGCTTTTGTTACCTCTAGGTTGGATTATTGTAATGTCTTACTGTCTGGATGTTCCAGTAGGAGCAGAAACAAGCTCCAGTTAGTCCAGAATGCAGCAGCTAGAGTCCTAACTAGAACCAGAAGATATGAACACATCACTCCTATTTTAGCCACACTACATTGGCTCCCAGTCAAATTTCGCATTGATTATAAAATACTGTTACTAACCTGTAAAGCACTAAATGGTCTCGCACCACAGTACCTGAGCGATCTTTTAGTCTTTTATGATCTGCCACGCCTACTCCGATCAAAGGGTGCTGGTTACTTGGTAGTACCTCAAGTAGCAAAGGCTACAGCAGGGGGCAGAGCTTTCTCTTTCAAAGCCCCAAAGTTATGGAACAGCCTTCCAATTAGTGTTCGGGATTCAGACACAGTCTCAATGTTTAAGTCTAGGCCGAAGACACATTTGTTTAGTCGAGCTTTTAATGTATAGTTCTTAGGTAAAGGAGCAGATCTGGAAGGTTCATGGTCATAGAGTGTTTGGTGACTGGGATGTTTGGATGCTGTCATCTTACCACCCTTGCAAGTCGCTCAGGTTTGCTGACTGTGAAGTGGTTAGACGCTTTATGTCCCGGGAAGCCTTCATGTCTGTGACCTTCTGGCTCTCCCTTTTAGTTATGATGTCATAGCTAGTCTTGCCGGAGTCCCTGCCTGCACTTTACACATAATTCTACTTTGTCCTTAAACATCACATGATCAGAAACTTAATATCTTTCTCTTTCTCTCTCTACCTTCTCTGTTGAGCTATACACCCCACTCCTGAGCTCCCAGTGTTTGCCAGTTCCCAGTGTGACCACTGCCCTACCCCTGGTCGGAGTCTCGCCACTTGATGGTGCCCACTGATGCTGTGGATGGATCTGTGTGGACCAGGAGACAGCCATGGACAGAGCCACTTGGGGACTTTCACACTATCACAGATCTGCCATTTCATCTGTCAGCCCGTGACAGCAAAGAACTAGTGTTTATAATGACCTTAGAAACTACAATGACCTAATAGTTCCTCATGGGTCATTGATTTCTGTTGTAGAAAGGACATTAATCAGCTACAGTTACATTATTTACTGCTTAGTGTCACCCAAATGAGGATGGGTTCCCTTCTGAGCCTGGTTCCTCTCAAGGTTTCTTCCTTTCCATCCCAGGGAGTTTTTCCTTGCCACCGTTGCCACAGGCTTTCTCATTAGGGATAAAATAGTCAAATTATAGAATTTAATAATTTATTCTTATTTCTAGTTAATTAGTTATTTTTTATTTTTTTATTATTATTATTATTTTTAATTTTCCCCTCCCCTTTCTCGGTTTTCTTCTTTTGTAAAGCTACTTTGAAACAATGTTCATTGTAAAAGGCGTTATACAAAATAAACTGAATTGAATTGAATTGCTTTGCTCTGCTAACCTACTAAGATTTGTAGGAGTTCTGAAGGCACTTTCAGTCGCCCTCTCCTTCCGAGAATCTGTATGGTGAAGGCTGACTTGCATACCTGAAAGCCCCATTACAGCTGGTCTTCTGGCCTTTCTGCAGGACTTCAGCCCTGGATATCAGCCTTTTGCTTACGCCTTTGTCTGCTTTGGCGGCTGCAACAAACGCAATCCCATCTCCAAGCAGCACTTTGTGCTGGGTAATGGTGGCTATCCCCCAGGCCTATGAGGCATGATGTATGTCTTTGCCTCTAGAGATTAAGGCTCACTCCATTAAGGGTATTGCCATGTCCAGCACTTTGGCGAAGGGCATTCCACTCCAGGATATTTGTGCTGCAGCAGTAGGTCCTTTCCACAAACCCATTTCAGGTTCTGTAACCTGAACCTGGGCCCCACTACTGTGTCCTGGGTCTTCCAGGGCAAGAGCTGTTCTACTTCAAGCTTGTTTGTGCCTTTTCATACATCTCCCAGTGTGTGGTGGGATTGGTATTGTTTTTCCCATAGCATCAGCCATGATGCAACATTACACCATGTTAAACCAGGTTACATATGTTACATATAAGTGGAGCTACAATATGTAGGGTGTAGCGAAACACTGTTTCTAAGTAATCAGTTGCCTGATTAAGTTCTGTGGGGTCAGACTGTGATCCAGTTATGGATGATAATTGTGAGAGATTATTGGTGAATCTCTCTGCAGTAGTAGATGTATGTTTAACAGGGTCATGTGGCAGAGTATATAAATTGTGTTATTATATATCATCCGAGTGTTAGAATTACATTTAATATGAGTGTTAGTCTCCAACAACTAATGCTTTGTCTACAGAAACAACTAGATATGAAATATAATCCGGATGAAACAATGAAGTGAAATGAAATGATACATAGCAAGTCTAATCAGTTGAGTCCTATTTGGAGTTGTTGATGTTGAGAGACTGTATAGCCAGTGGGAAGAAGCTTCTCCTCGGTCTCTCTGTGTTGGCCTTCAGGGAGCGGAAGCACTTTCATGACCTCAACAGAGAGAAAAGTCCATTGTTGTGGTGGCTGAGGTCCTTCACGATCTTCCTGGCCTTGGTCCAGCACTGCTTGTTGTAGATTGAGTGCAGGTCAGGGAGCTTGGTATGGATGATGCACTCAGCTGCGCTCGCACCACCCTCTGAAGAGCTCGTCTGTCCTGCATGGTGCTGTTCCTGAACCAGGTTGTGATGTTTCCTGTCAGGATGCTCTCTATGGTGCATGAGTAAAAGTTCCTAAGCACCGTAGTGGGCAATCTAAAGTCTCTCAAGTGTCTGAGGTGGTAGAGACGCTGCCGTTTTCACCACGGTGTTGATGTGACAGGACCATGACAGGTCCTGCATGATGTGAACACCAAGATATCTGAAGCTGTCCACTCTCTCCACTGGGCTCTCATTAATCACAGGGGTCTGGTAGTTCCTCTCCTGCTTTTTGCTGAAGTCCACTATCAGCTACTTTGTTTTGCTGATGTTAAGGAGGAGGTTGTTCCCCTGGCACCAGTCCTCCAGAGTCTTAATCTCCTCCAGGTAGGCCATCTCATTGTTGTCGGAGATCAATCCGACCACAACGGTGTCATCAGCAAACTTGATGGTGGTGGAGTTGGTAGTGGCCATGCAGTCATATGTGTACAATGAGTACAGCAGGGGGCTCAGAACACAACCCTGGGGGACTCCAGTGCTGAGGGTGAGGGAGGCTGAGACATGTCTGCCCATCCCTACTGCCTGTGGTCTGCCAGTTAGGAAATTGGGTAAATTGGAGTCCCAGGTGCTCCAGCTTGGTGGTTAGTGTGGAGGGGATTATAGTGTTAAACCAGGGGTGTCCAATTTTATCTGCAAAGGGCCGGTGTGGGTGCAGGTTTTCATTCCAACCGAGCAGAAGTCACACCTGAGTCTACTGAAAGCCAAGATCAGTTGATTAGCCAGTTGTAATCAGGTGTAGCTTCTGCTTGGTTGGAATGAAAACCTGCACCCAAATTGGCCCTTTCTGGATAAGATTGGACACCCCTGGTGTTAAACGCTGAACTGTAGTCAACAAACAGCATTCTAACATAATTCCCCTTTCTAGTGTCCAGGTGAGTGAGTGAAGAGTACAGGAACAATGAAGGACTCTTTGAAGCATGTGGGGATTGCCGACTAGGTTAAGGAGAGGTTGAATATATCTGTGAACACGAGTGCTAGCTGGTCAGTGCAGGCTCTGAGGACTGGTCCTACTGCTTTCCTGGTGTTCACTCTCCTGAAGGCTCTCCTCACATCATACCCGGAGATGACTGTTGACAGTCTCTTCCTGTCTACAGCCATTAGCATTAGCTTTAGCATTAGCATCATTGGATGTAGCCTCGAAGCCAGCATAGAAGGTATTCAGCTTGTCTCCCGGAGACATGTCCGCATACATCGTACCAGAAGTTGGTGCTTTATAGTCCGTTATTGTCCTTAGTCCCTGTCCACAGGCTCCTAGAGTCACTCTGTTGGAGCTGTGACTCTAGTTTTCTTTCGGAACGCTTTCCGAACGTTGTATGACGCAGCCTTGTACGAGTCCATGTCACCCAACGCAAGTCCCGCATTATAGGCAGCAGTGCGAGATCTCAGAGCGTTACGGATGGTCTTATCCACCCACAGCTTCTGAAAATGTTCTTATGGTTGTTTTTTGCACAGTATCATCCGCTAGTTGATAAATCCCACAACCGCTTCCATAAACACGTTGATGTTATCAGAGCTGCGCTGGAACATGTCCCAGGCTGCGTCCTGTAGGACCCATTGGTCCGTCCAGCTTGCAACCTCCCTCTGTATATACACAACAGACACAGTCTCAATATTGTGACTCCTCTGGGACAACTAATTGCAGCTAGCAGGTGGTCAGATTAGCCTGCTTGTCTGCTCCCTGGCCTTGGCTCTGGATTGTCACAAATTAACTAGACCAGTTCTAAGACTATGACTAAGGCAAGAAATGAGAGCAAGTCAAGTCAAAGTCAAAGAAGCTTTATTGTCACTTCAACCATATACAATATATTGCCAAAAGTATTCGCTCACCCATCCAAATAATCAGAATCAGGTGTTCCAATTACTTCCATGGCCACAGGTGTATAAAATCAAGCACCTAGGCATGCAGACTGTTTTTACAAACATTTGTGAAAGAATGGGTCGCTCTCAGGAGCTCAGTGAATTCCAGCGTGGAACTGTGATAGGATGCCACCTGTGCAACAAATCCAGTCATGAAATTTCCTCGCTCCTAAATATTCCACAGTCAACTGTCAGCTGTATTATAAGAACGTGGAAGTGTTTGGGAACGACAGCAACTCAGCCACGAAGTGGTAGGCCACGTAAACTGACGGAGCGGGGTCAGCGGATGCTGAGGCGCATAGTGCGAAGAGGTCGCCAACTTTCTGCAGAGTCAATCGCTACAGACCTCCAAACTTCATGTGGCCTTCAGATTAGCTCAAGAACAGTGCGCAGAGAGCTTCATGGAATGGGTTTCCATGGCCGAGCAGCTGCATCCAAGCCATACATCACCAAGTGCAATGCAAAGCGTCGGATGCAGTGGTGTAAAGCACGCCGCCACTGGACTCTAGAGCAGTGGAGACGCGTTCTCTGGAGTGACGAATCGCGCTTCTCCATCTGGCAATCTGATGGACGCGTCTGGGTTTGGCGGTTGCCAGGAGAACGGTACTTGTCTGACTCCATTGTGCCAAGTGTAAAGTTTGGTGGAGGGGGGATTATGGTGTGGGGTTGTTTTTCAGGAGCTGGGCTTGGCCCCCTAGTTCCAGTGAAAGGAACTCTGAATGCTTCAGCATACCAAGACATTTTGGACAATTCCATGCTCCCAACTTTGTGGGAACAGTTTGGAGCTGGCCCCTTCCTCTTCCAACATGACTGTGCACCAGTGACCAAAGCAAGGTCCATAAAGACATGGATGACAGAGTCTGGTGTGGATGAACTTGACTGGCCTGCACAGAGTCCTGACCTCAACACGATAGAACACCTTTGGGATGAATTAGAGCGGAGACTGAGAGCCAGGCCTTCTCGTCCAACATCAGTGTGTGACCTCACAAATGCGCTTCTGGAAGAATGGTCAAAAATTCCCATAAACACATTCCTAAACCTTGTGGACAGCCTTCCCAGAAGAGTTGAAGCTGTTATAGCTGCAAAGGGTGGACCGACGTCATATTGAACCCTATGGATTAGGAATGGGATGTCACTTAAGTTCATAAGCGAGTCAAGGCAGGTGAGCGAATACTTTTGGCAATATAGTGTATCTATCTATCTATCTATCTATCTATCTATCTATCTATCTATCTATCTATCTATCTATCTTACCATCTGATGATAAGTAACATCATCCAGACTAAGAAGACATGAGACTCACCATGTGTAGTAAATGTGAGTGTGAATGTAGTCACAACATTTCCCACTGTGAAAAAGTTTCAGTCCTTAAACTAGTAGTTCATTATAGGTGAAATTATTTTATTGACAAACTAGTCTTTAACTGATGACCATACTCAATGAAATGCTGTGGTATTGATCTCATTTAGGTAGTTAAACATTTAGGTAGTTAGCATTTAGGTAGTTAGCATTTAGGTAGTTAGCATTTAGGTAGTTAGCATTTAGGTAGTTAAACATCTAGGTAGTTAGCATCTAGGTAGTTAGCATTTAGGTAGTTAGCATTTAGGTAGTTAGCATTTAGGTAGTTAAACATTTAGGTAGTTAGCATCTAGGTAGTTAGCATTTAGGTAGTTAGCATTTAGGTAGTTAGCATTTAGGTAGTTAAACCAATCAGTTGGAATCACTTTCTTCTCTCGTGTCAGCACAGGAGAAATATTTATACAGAATCAGAGTTCAGGAATGTATGTAGATTCATTTAAATGTTAATGTTAACAAAATATTTTAAATTAGGTTCTCAATTCAAGTTTAAGTTTACTCCACTCCACAAAGCTGGAATTTATGGTAGAGTTTTGTTTTCAGGTCTAATGAGTACAGAACACACACACACACACAAAACTCTGTGTGAAAGTTGTGGCAAATGTAAAAGTGTGTTGGTCTGTGCTTAAGTGTGTTTGTGTGTGTTACTGATCATTAATACCCTTACTTAATTTGAGCCCTGACCATGCTTACCTTTCAGTTACACACACGAATACGCTCTAGCACAATACAACACACAATAACACACAGGTCCAAACACACTGCAACACCCCGGGAGAGATGTTTTGTCTGTGTGTGTGTGTGTGTGTGTGTGTGTGTGTTCTGCACTACGCAGTTTGCGTAAGCCCCGCGCCTGCCCCTCCTCCTCCTCTCCTGCACATTGCTTGTGCGCAGTTTCCAGCATGTGAAGCTCGCGTGCGTTTTGTGCGCTAATCACAGGTCCGCGCGCGCTGCTCTTTCCTGCTCGGTTTCACGGATTTACTGAGGATAAAAAACGCGGAGGAGCAGGAGCAGGATTGTCGGATGAGGTAGGGATGCTCATCGCTTATTCACGCTGAGGTGTGTGTGTGTGGTTGATTTATCACGATGGTGTGTTTTTGGATTATGATGGGAATGTTAATGAAAACGAGCTGGATAAAGACGGTATTGTGCGGGCAGGCGCCCCTACATTAATCCAGTCTGTGCGCTGGTGTGTGTGTGTGTGTTCGACATTTTCAGTGTAGGCCGATTTTAACGTCCTAAACCTGTCCTTTTTTTATTCTGCGTGTTAAGAGATTACGGTTGTGCGCGGCTCCCTTGTGTGTGTGTGTGTGTGTGTGTGTGATGAGGCCTAATTGTTCGGCTGCGTTTGTGTAAATCTCCGCAGTCCTTCTGTCATTAACATTTATAATCCTCTGCCTTTGTGCGCGTTTTTCTGTTTGTTTTTATTTAAATCGATGTTTTCACATTTATTTATTTATTTTATTTTGTATGCTCGAACATTTCGGCACATTTTTTCGCATTTTCGATGTTTTTCTTCTTGTTATCGCGCGCGCGTGCGTGTGTGTGTGTGTGTGTGTTCGCGCGCGCGCATCGCCGCCACCCAGCATCCTGCATCATCCTCAGCCGTTGTCATGGTGACCGAGATCGAAGTGCGCGCGCCCGAGAGAGGGAGAGAGAGAGAGAGCGAGAGAGCGAGAGAGCAGATCGCGCGTCACCGGACCTCCTGTCCTTTATGTGCGCGCACATACATACTACATAGCGACATCATTACCGGGAAGAACATACACACACGTGCACGCGCTTGTGGCTCGTCCTTTACGGCACGTGTGCGCGCGCAAACATACGTGATTAAACTGATCAGTAGTGTTGATAAGCTTGGAAATGATAAATCAACACAGTTAGGTCTCTGAAGTAAACAAACAATGCATAATACGTTTATTTAAACAGTAACAAAATAATTTAGTATATTATTATGTTTAACTTTGTACGTTGTTTTACTAATGTTTAAAAAAATAAACCAGTATTTCATAAAATAAGGAATAGAAGGATAAATGTGTGCTATGTCAGCATAGAATACATGTGAATATGATTCAATATAAAACTATAATAAATATTATAAACTATAATAAAACTTACTACTTAATTTACACTGCTATGTTCCTGTTCAATTAATTCATTAAAGGATTCATTCCAAAAAGTATGAATGTTGGCTAGTTTCTATTAAAAACACAAGAATAGACTTTTTATAAAAATAAATGTATAATGTATAAATAAATATATAAATAAATGAATTCAGTTTAAAAACTGTTGAACTGCTACTTATTTTCTGATTTGAAATGGTTGTATGTGTGTGTGTGTGTGTGTGTGTGTGAACACACAGCATTACCTGCTGTACCATCATGCCATGGAATAACGATACTCCTATTTCTTCATATCTAATATTTCAGAACTAGCCCATCTGTTTCTCATTAATTACACACACACACACACACTTCTTATTAATTATGTTGAAACTGTCATGTGGCTCTGCCGTTAGTCTATGTAGAGCTGAGTTCAGTCACAGAGTCTGTTAAAAGTGATGTACATTTTATTATCATTGTGTGTGTGTGTGTATACTGAAACCTGAACATACAGACACATATGAATGATATAAATATGTATGAAGAATCTTCTGTGTGTCTTAGATAAGTTATTGAGTTCCCATCACAGGTACAGACTATAGATATGTTGTGGTCATGTGATCTAACCATTCATATATTAATGAACAAAAATGTGTGTATTACTATGAGGTGTGTGTAGTTCCCTGTATAGTGTAATAAGAATGTGTATGTCTATGTTATGTGATTAATCCTGTTTGAATCAATCAGAGCTGAACACATGTGTCTGAAAGTCTTAATGCAGGAACTCTTGGTGCACTATTGCGCTGGCTCCACTCCCTTTTCACCATTCACACCTTATCACCTTCTTCTTCACCATTCCTTCAATTGTTTCTAATCTGGTTTCCATGGTTTTCATCATTTCTCTGATTTATTTCCTCCATAGTTTCCATGAGTTCCCAGGGTTCATTGCTTCCTGTTGTTTCTAGGTTTTTCACATCTAGTCCATCAATGTTCCAGGTGTTTTTTCGTTTCCAGATGCTCATGAGTTCCATTGTTCCTATTTTCCAGGTGTTTTTTTTCTGCTGATGTCTAATTTCTAATTCTCCAGATGTTTCCTAGTTTTCATTGTTCCCTTTTCCTGATATTCCATTCAATGTCCTCATTCATACTTTCCGTATTCCTGATGTGTGTCATTAGAGTTCAGTACACACAGCGAACATTGGGAATAAATTGTGAATAAAGTGAATGTGACTAAGGAAAATGTTAATGAGCTCAGAATAAAATCAGCCCTTGATAGTTCACACAGGATTTTGGGCGAACCTGCTTTGCTAAGTGAAATCTAATTCTAATGCATGTATGCACTATTGTGACCCTGCTAACCTCTTACTCTCCCTTCCCTGTGTGTGTGTGTGTGTCTTTTCTCTTTGCAGTGATGAGACAGCTATCCTCAGAAGACTGAGGACTGAAACTACTTTCAAGTTCATTTAATTCTCATTGGTCCACTTGCACATTAGAATGAATATTTAAAACAGTGTCCACGCCTCCTGCCGTTCCAGTGCTGGTAAATCAGATTTTTTGGAATAAGGGGGAGGGACATGACTCATTGGCCATGTGGGCTACCATGTTAACAGGCCTTTGTAGCCCCTTCCCCCTCCTCTGGTTAGTCCAGCTCTTATTATGGCCATATCTCAGTGGGCCCCAACTGGCTGAGGCGACTCCCCCTTGTCCTGCCCCCTGTAGCTGCTCCAATCAGGCAAGTCGGGTGATTTGTACCAGAAAGGGACTGGACGAAGTCCCACAAAGCATCTCAGTCAACACACGATACCTCAACCTGCAGGAGAACTCCATACAGGTAAATGCTCTTAACAAAGGGTCATCAAATATTTTCACAGAGGGTCAGTGAGGCTGCAGGCTGACATACCATCCAAGTAGGAGGTACATGTGAGAGCTGCTTGGAGACTATATAGAGAACTGTTTAAATAAGTAGAACCAGCTGTGCTTCCTGATTGGTTGTAATGAAACCCTGCTACCACACCAGACATTTGCTCTAAACTGAATAAAGGTAAATGCTCTAAACTTCATACAGGAACAGTAACCTGCTCCCGCTCACCTCTGTGAGAGGAAAATTTACTCATTCACCCTCACCCATACATAAAAATCCACTCACTTCCACCTTGTTTTTGATGACAAAGGTCTGATACCTGAATAAACTGAGGAAGGGGCTTCATACTCGAGTACCTGTGGTAAATTTATTGCTATGTCTCTGTGAAGCTATGTCACTGGTCCTCTAAACTTTATAATATGAATCAGGCAACAATTTAACAGTGCAGAATTGTCTAATATCCATAATTCTAAGTGTAAATCTTACTGATTATAGAAAGCAACATAAAAATCAAGAAAATTGGGAATAAAATTAAGGATGACATTAAAGCTGAGAACATTCTAGGATGTCAAGTCAGCAAGTGATTAATTCAGTTTAGTTTTATTTATATAGTGCATTTAAGAATATATTATTGCCCCAAAGCAGCTTTACAGAAATCTAAGAAACCAGATAATTAAATTAAAAATCATTTATTTTTAATAAGTGTATTCTATGGTCAAGCACTGCTACGTGTGTTGAAAAAAAAAAAACTTAAGTATGAGCATCAGAATACTTTTTTGACTTCATTAGTTTTACTTTTATATTTATCTTATTAAAAAGTAGTTAGTGAAGGTTTAATGACTAAAAGTTGAGCAAGAAATGTTTTTGACAAGTGCAGTCATTAGGCTGTCCAAGGAACATGGCTCCAATGGATGGATCAGGCAGGTCTCAATGGCAGGAGGAGTCAAGATTACCGGTTTCCTACAGTAGTAACGTGAACATGGTCAAAAAGACAGATTATTAGGTATGTTCTTGTCCTATACTGGTTTAAGAAAATGTGGGAGAACCAGATATTCTGTGTCTTTTAGCAGTGGTGTTTCACTACTGTGAATTTCATGATTATTGCAATATTGCCTGATGCAAGTATTCAGATTCACATTTTTTGGTCACATACAGGATCATACACAGTACCACATACAGTGAAATGCTCGGTTTTTCACTGTCTGTAACATAAAACTAGAATCAGATAGAATAAAAATAGACTGAGAATAAAGTTACAATGAAAATACAATTTAACTGTGCAGGTAAGAAGGAGGAAAAATATTAAAATAAAAGAAAAAAGAATACACTATGAGTGTAACTGCTGTGCTACAACCTTCTTAAGGATCTTAATAGATAAAGTGGAGGTTTGATATTGGACTATGGTTGGACAGCTGATGGGGTCAAGTGTTTTTGGGCTTTTTTAATCAGAGGTTTTTTTTAAAGACTTTGGTAGTTTAAATAGCAGAACTGATCATTTTTAACAGAGGTTCAGTTGCTTCTGGTATTATCTGTTTGCAGAATTGTGCAAATAATGGCTCAAATTAACAAGAATTCTGAGAAGAGAATTTAGTGAATCTTTAGTTAAGAGGTCTTCAGTTTTTTAATGTTTTCCATTCTAATTTTCGACTTGCTTGTTTTTTAAAGGAGTGTGTTTGATCATTAAACCAGTTATTCTCTCATATTAAGTTTCTTAAAATGTAAGTGGAGCTACATTATGTTTATATTCAGATGATCTTCTCCCATGGACTCAAATAGTGATCCAGAAAGGTTGACATCTCTTGGAGATTATTGATAAAACCATGTACATGGACTGAAGTGCATGCACGTTTGATGCAGTAGCATGGTGAAGTGCATATATTATGATTGGGTTAGTGTGATTTTCTATATTTAACTTAAATTTTAGTATTAATTCAAGAGTGTTTTCACTGTAGTGAGTGGGTCCTATTACATTCCAATTAACCCTTCATAGTGAATGGATACAAATGCTGTTCTCAGTGCGTTTTGTGGATTAAGAACATGAATTTTCTCAAACAATCATGTTTTGCCTACAGAGACAACCAGGTTTGCGGTTTAAAAAAATCATGCAGAAATTAAAGATATGGCCCAGGGCTCTGTAAATTATAATAATAATAAATGGAAACAAATGGGTAGACCAATTTTTTGAGGCTCTGTACTTTATTTTATGGCATTTGGCAGACAAGCTTATCCAGAGCTAATTACATTTTATTTATACAACTGAGGGTTAAGGGCCTTGCTCAGGGGCCTAGCAGTGGCCGCTTTGTGGTCCTCCAATTCAAACTCAACCTTCTGATCAGAAGACCAACAGCTTAAACACTGGGTTACCAGTTACTGCTTATTTCCAGCTACTGCTAGTTTGTTGAGGGTGATGTATGTAATGTATCAGTGGGAACTAGCTAAGTTTAATGATACATATTTTTGTGGAGTAATCCATATGTCTTTTAAACACAATACAGTGAACTCCAGTAAATGTTAACATATAATTTACACTCAAACTGAAGGAGCTGGCTGTACATTCACTACAATCGAAGTTAATGTTATTTAGGTTACTCATAACTTTGTCTACATTTTTCAACATTTTTGTTAAGCTGAGGGAACGGACACAGTCTCAATATGGTGGAACCTGAGGTGACACCTCAAAGCAGCCAGTAGACGTTGGGATTAGCCTGCTTGTCTGCTCTCTGGCCTTGGCTCTGGATTGTCAAAGATTAACTAGATCTGTTCTGAGACTGTGTGCTATGCTGCAAGAATTGAGAGCAGCACATTCGAGGGTGGGATGGACACCATCCCGTCCTAACAGACAGGCCTCAAAACTACTCCAAACAGCCTACCTACCACATCCAGCAGTTTAGTGATGATAACACACTTCGCTCTATACAATTCTACTCTTCGTAATCTCTGACTGACAAAAGCATATATTGTTGATAATATGGTCTTATATTATCTCTGTGTGGGAAACAAATTTTCTAGTGTCCTCGCAGAGGAAGGATCACTAACCTGTTCGGGAAAGGTCATAAACATTCTTTCTCGCAACCAAATGGGTCGCAAATCTTAGTGGGTAAACATAGTCTCTAATAGGTGGTGCGGGAAATGGGGGGGCTGCTTTAAGACAACCTGAAGGACAGCCACCAAAGTCTGTATAAATACCAGAGGTTTCTTGTCTGTCTGTGGAGATCTTGATGACCACAGCACTTCTGAGTGTGTTCTAATCTTCAATAAAAGATTCCTGCAACATACTTCCAAGTCTCTGTGATCGCTCTTCTATTGGTCTTCGGTTAATTTACAACATCTGGAAACATATGCTTTACTAAGAACCTAACATTACTGCACTTTAATCAATCTAACTAAAGTGAACACATGAGAGTGAATTTAATTAAATTTTATCTATGTGTATATTGCTTTTAACAGTAAATATAAATATGTAATGTAAATGTAAATAATGTCCATTCTTCAAAAGTTTATAGTCACATGGAATTGTGCAACCAATAGCTAATGAGGAACTAATAGGCCAGCGTAGTTTCTGAGTTCATTATAGACTTAGCACTAATTCCTTCCTGCTGAAAGCTGACTTATTCACTGGCAGTTCAAAGATGGTAGCAGTCTCCTGGGTCACAGGCTTTGTAAGAAAAAGCTCCGCCTCCTGCTGTAGCCTTTAATACTTGAGGTACCAACAAATAGGCATGGCAGATCATAAATAACCAAAAGATCTCTCAGGTACCATGACACGAGACCATCCAGTGCTTTATCGGTCAGTAACAAAAACAGAAACAGCCTTTATTTTGTCACATACATTACAGCACAGTGAAATTCTTTCTTCGCATATCCCATCCTTGGAGGTTGGGGTCAGAGCGCAGGGTCAGCCATGATACGGCGCCCCTGGAGCAGAGAGGGTTAAGGGCCTTGCTCAAGGGCCTAACAGTGGCAACTTGGCGGTGCTGGGGCTTGAACCCCTGATTTTCCGGTCAATGACCCAGAGCCTTAACCACTTAAGCCAGCACTGTCAGTATTTTATAATCAATGTGAAATTTGACTGGGAGCAAATGTAGTGTGGACAAAATAGAAGTGATGTGTACTAACTAACTAGACTCTTCTGATTCAAGTTAGGACTCTAACTGCTGTGTTCTGGACTAACTTGAGCTTGTGCTCCTACTGGAACATCCAGACAGTAAGGCATAACAATAATCCAATGTATTGCCTTGGAGGTAACAAAAGCATGAAGTAACTTTTCAGCATCATGCAGTGACATCACACTAAGGTCCTTTACTGCTGGACAAGATGAAACAGAAAGACCATCCTCTGTAATCTGAAAGCTTACTTCTAGCTGCATGTGGTCCTAGTACAAGCACTGTCTTTCAGAGTTAAGCAGGAGGAAGTTAGTGACCATCTACTGCCTAATGTCCTTTACACATAGGTTATGTGAACCGGGCTTCTTTTTATTTAGATTGAAATGTTTTACTACTCAACTGAACATCTTCTTCAGTCTGAGGGAAGTTGGCAGGACTATCCTCCAGAGTCAAGGATCCTCCCCTCCCTGGATAGCCTCATTAAGGGAACAAGGGGAAGGTAGGGGGGGTTGTAGGTGTAAGGAGAGTCGTTAGGATGTACTGATCCCAGAGTAGGAGAGTAAGGAGAGAGTGTATAGAAGAATTAGGGGTAATATTCAGAGAACGTGAAAGTGGATGGGGGCATCCTTAGGTGTGGCTTTCCTGGTGGACCTGAAAAGAGGTCTTGATCTTGTTGGGGATGGATGAAAGAGCAGCATGAAAATAGGAGACAGGTTGTGCCTATGACCTCTACCTCTTTTAGGAGAAGGATTTTCCACCTGGACATAGATGGCCTCCTTCACTCCTTTATCAAACCATCTGTCTTCTCTGTCCAATTCCTCCTATGTCATGGTTGTTTTGTCTCTCCAATGTAGAGCTTGGAACACTCTTCACTGCACTGGACCATGTAAATTATATTGCTCTTCTTGTGTTTTGGTGGTTGTCTTTTGGGTGGACGAGTCTCTGTCTAAGTGTGTTTGTGGATTTAAAGTGAACTTGTATGTGATGTTTTCCAAAAATGGAATGGAATGGAAACTTTTAAGTTTCTCAGATACTCCAGCCATGTAAGGGATGACAAGGTTTTTTCATGGGTTTTTATTGAGTCTCAGTTCGGTCTGTTGCCTTCCTTTTAAAAGCTGTCTTGTTAAAAGCCCACTAAGGATATCCACAAGCCCTCAGATGATTGTTTTTTTTTGGCTTCTATTGAGTTGGAGATGCTTTCTGCCCTGTGGTGTAATGTCCTGATGATTTCTGTTGCAGAGGGGGGTGGGAATCAAACAGTAGATATTGGTCTGTGTGTGTGGCTGTCCTGGACATCTAACTCCCCATCATGCTCTCAGAGAACTGCAAAGTCCAGGAAAGCCAACCTGTTGTCCCTGGTGTCTATCTGGTGAACTTAATGTTGATGTCAATAGCATTTATATGATTTGTGAAGGCCTGTACTTCTCAGGTCTTGATCTTTACCCAGGTGTCATCTACATATCTGAACCAGTGGGTTGGTGCTGTCCCCTGGAAGGAGTTGAGTGCCTTCTTATCCACATCCTCCATGTATAGGTCTGTCTGTAGAAGTCACATCTGTAAGTGAAATAGGTGCTGTGAAGACACAGGTCTAGGAAAGAGCAGATCTGGTCCAGGTTAAGTCTGCTCCTAACAGTTAGCTCCTAACAGCCTATCTTGTGTCTAAGACTCATTTTAAACAAAATGAGATAATGGTCTGAGATAGCTTCAGACTGTGGAAGAGTGACTATGTTTTCTATATTTAAGCTGAATGTTAGAATAAGATCCAGAGTGTGACCTCCATTATGAGTGGGCCCTATTACGTTCTGATGAACACCTACTGAATCTAAGATGGACACAACTGCTGTTCTCAAAGGATCTTCTGACTTATCAAAATATCAGACTCACAGGACAGCATGTGCTGTGGTAGCACTAGCATATGGTAGTAATGATAGAGAAATCTGAATAAAACATGTTGATGGACAGGGACATAATGTTAATGTGGTATTCAGTGAATCTGTATAATGTGTGCCATTTGTTTTTGTTTTCATATAAACTGCCTAGTTATTGTTGTTATTGTGTTTTGTTCTTTTGTCTGTTAATAGTGTGTATAGGTAGACTGTGGAAATACAGCAGTTTGTGTAATATTGGCTTTAAATCATCCGTACAATCAAACTGCCTTCACAGTTACAATGCTAACAATAAACATAGTTATTGTGCACAAGTGAAAATATGGATAATGGGGATTAGTGTTAATATGGAATGTGTAAGTGTGAATCAAATATACAGTTGTGGGTATTTACTGGGGATGCAAGAATAGTGGTACCTCAGTGTTCGACCTAATTCGTTCCAAAAGTCTGGTCGAATACCGATTTGGTTGAAAACCAAATTATTTTTCCCCATAGGAAATAATGTAAAACAAATTAATCTGTTTCAACTCAATGGTTGATCTCACAACTTTCCTCTTGGCAATACTGATGTCTAATTTCCCCTTTTTCGGAGACACGGCATTGCAGACCGAGGATCAGGGGACAAGTGTGTGTGTGTGTGTGTGTGTGTGAGTGTGTGTGTGTGTGTGATCAGGAAGACTCATATTTGGCTTGTTCAGTACTCAAATGTTATACACATCTGTGTAATACAGTGGAATGCTGCAATAAGTTTACCATCCTACCCTGTTAGTCACACCTTTATTTTATTTATTTATTTATTTATTTATTTATTTATTTATTTATTTATTTATTTATTTATTTACTATTATACCCTCATTGGGGGCTGAGCCCCCCTTAAATGAAAATCCTAGAATCGCCCCTGGTGTGCAGTCACAATAGCTCTTTTCAGGTCAGAAAATACAGTTCACATTAACATTTGTTCGAATTTTGTTCAAAATATTGATGTTCGTTGCAATCCTGTATGAGACAAGAACCGGCGTTCCTGACAGTCGACTCATACACCGAAAATATTTTCGTACACCGAGGTTAAATTGACTCGAAAATTCTAATCGAATACCAAAAATTCGAACACGGGTGGTCAAGGACCGAGGTACCACTGTATTTATTATTATTTCCAACTATTTGCAGTGACAGAAAGGCTCTCTGCTTTAGCCAATTTGTTTTCAATGTTTTTGGGTGTTGTTTCATAGAGGTTAGGAATTACCTTTGATGCAGGAAAAATCCATGAGAGGGTCATTTGTAACATGGATCGAGTGTTTTTATATATGTGATTAGGTGACGATACCCCACCTCGCTGCAAATCCTTGGTGATGAACACCCCAACTGTTCTTGTTATTTTTTGTGTCTCTTTGAATCAGTTGGGTATGATGGAAGGCATTAGTGAGGGGCTGTTACGTCCTGAGCTATCCTTCTTCCAGACAGTGATATAGCTGGGTTCTGGCCGTCATGTTGAACGTGTGTCCGTTTGAATAGGTGACTTGTGTAAAACAGTGCTAGCAAACAGTATTTTTGTTCTGTCCTCCACTGTATTCCACACCAAAAACAAAATGTCCCCATACCACAGATCTGAAAGACGGTGGTGATTTCTAATATTGACTCTCTTCACTCACTATGATGAATGTATAAAATCTGGCACGAGCAAAATTCCCTCACATAGCACATGTGACTGGATAACAGAGCGCCTATTTGGAGAGAAATATGAAAAATGTAATACATTAAAACTAAATGCAAAACAGAAAATTCACAAGCATGTATTGAACCGTGGATGCTGTACTGAACGGGTCAATACTGTACTGAGAATTGTTCCTTCTCTAGTATTTATCATTAATTAGTTCAGTGTTTGAACTATTTTGGTGTTTTCTTAATATGAAATTAGAATTTTTTTTATTAAATCAAGTTTTAAAAGTATATTAGAATGATCTTTAAGTAGTATTGTATGAGTTCCTGTTGTACTAAATATCATAATAGCTGTTACTAGAGCAGAGGCATGAGGCCTCAGGTAATCAGAGCCATACTGATATTCACCATGACTGCTGATGTGTGTGATATTGCTTCTTTACAGTAGCTAACATTAGAGACACAAAATGGCCAAATATTTTGTTTAGTTTTGCTCACTGAAAGAAAATTGTTCCCAAAGAAGCCACAGCTGAATAGTGGACTGTGTGTTGTCATGGAAACACACACCGACTGACAGAGAGCCCATAGTAAGTGTAGCATTGGTTTATAATCAACTGTTGATAGAACTGGAATTTCATGTAGTGAACACACACAAGCAAAGTGCTGTTGTAATAAATATCAGTGCTTCTGGAACACCACTTGTCCAATCGATTTAGTGTAGCGGAAATAACGGTAGTGTAATATTATAGTATACCCATTTTATTCAAATATATTATCTGCAATATATATTAAATACAGACTCAGCATTTTTTTTATAAATGAAAATTCAATTAAATCTGATCTATTCAACTTCGAAGATGAATACAACTGAGGTATAATAATCTTAATTAAAAACATTATTGAAATCTGGGTAACTATTTGATATTTCCTACATGATTATTATTCATTTTAGTTCTCTTTATTTTGATTCACTGCTTCTTTCAACTCATGGGGAAAAGTGGGGTGTGTTTTATGTAAATTAAATGTGTATCAGGGTAAAGTGGGGTATGTTTTGAGCTATGATGTAAATGTAACTAATGTAGTAGTAGAGCTTGTTTCCATGAAGCTTTAGCTGATTTCATCATTCAGTCAAATCACTCAGTGTTTCATGAATCAAACACAGATTTTCTGTATGATTAACAGCCTGTGTGTTTTATTAACAATATTGTAAATAACAGAAAAAAAGTTAAATTCGTCTGCTAATGCTCCTGTAAAAGTGAGACAATTGTATCTAGAACCTCCTCAGCTCATTAGTTTATCAGTAACTAATGAGATGGCTATTTCAGAGCTACATCATCTATATAATATCCACATGGGTATTATTCTCTTAAACGATTATTAGTTAAAAGCCTATTCCATGATACATGATAACTGAAAACACATGTGTATATATATATATATATATATATATATATATATACATATATATTCCACTGTTGCTAATGTTGCTTTATCTCACTCTGTTTCTCTGTAGATGATAAAATCTGACACCTTTAAACATCTGAGTCACCTGGAGATCCTTCAGCTTTCAAAGAATCACATTCGTCAGATTGAAGTCGGAGCATTCAATGGCCTCCCAAACCTCATCACACTCGAGCTTTTCGATAACCGGCTGCCATTGGTTCCATCACAAGCATTTGAATATCTCAGTAAACTGCGTGAACTCTGGCTGAGGAATAATCCAATAGAAACGCTCCCAGCCTATGCTTTCCATCGTGTCCCTTCCCTGCGACGTTTGGACCTTGGTGAACTCCGAAAGCTCAGTTTCATCTCAGAGGCGGCCTTTGAAGGACTAGTGAATCTCCGCTTCCTGAATTTGGGAATGTGTGGATTGAAAGATGTTCCGAACTTGACGCCACTTGTAAAACTAGAGGAACTCGAACTTTCTGGGAACCAGCTAGGTGTAGTCCGTCCAGGATCATTCCAAGGTCTTGTTTCGCTGCGCAAGTTGTGGCTTATGCACTCACGCATCTCACTGATTGAACGCAATGCTTTTGATGATCTGAAGAACCTAGAGGAGCTTAACCTTTCCCATAACTCCTTGCATTCACTGCCTCATGACCTTTTTACCCCGCTGCAACAGCTTGAAAGGGTTCACCTGAATCATAATCCCTGGGTTTGTAACTGTGATGTTCTCTGGCTAAGTTGGTGGTTGAAAGAGACCGTGCCAGATAACTCCACATGCTGTGCCCGCTGCCATGCTCCACCCGGCACCAAAGGACGTTACATTGGCGACCTGGATCAGAGGGACTTCACTTGCTATGCCCCTGTGATCGTGGAACCTCCAACTGACCTGAATGTGACTGAGGGAATGGCAGCAGAGCTGAAATGCAGAACTGGAACATCCATGACCTCTGTGAACTGGTTGACCCCTAATGGAACCCTGATGACCCACGGTGCTTACAAAGTACGAATCTCAGTGTTACATGATGGGACCCTCAATTTCACTAATGTCACTATGCAGGATACTGGGCCATACACTTGCATGGTGACCAACTCTGCGGGAAACACCACAGCTACTGCTGTCCTCAACGTGTCTGCCTCTGACCCTGGCAATGGATACAGCTACTTCACAACAGTCACTGTGGAAACAGTAGAGACAGGGCAGGAAGTTCATGACTCTGCTCGGCAATTTGTCAATGAGACCTTCGTGGGTTATCCAGGCCCAACAGCATCATCAGGGTCAACCGGACCTTCTGGATCAGTGCCATCTTCCCTGTCACCTCATGTTACTCGTGCTCCAGAGCGCCCTTTCACAGTCTCCATCACTGATGTTGCCAATCTTTCAGGTCTTGAAGATGTAATGAAGACTACAAAGATCATAATCGGCTGCTTTGTTGCCATCACTTTCATGGCTGCTGTGATGCTTGTGGTTTTCTATAAACTGAGGAAGCAGCACCAGCTGCACAAGCATCACGGACCTGCCCGTGCCATTGAGATCATCAATGTTGAGGATGAAATGGGTCCATCAGGAGGAGCCAGTGGCATTGCAGGTGGTTCCACCCTTCACTCTGGGGCAGGCCCAGGACCTGCAGGAGGACCTGGAACAAATCTTCGAATCCATGACCCTGAAATTGTCACTCTGCCCAACATTGGGCGCTCAGATCATGTCAATCACTACTACAAATCACACCACTTTAACAACAACGTCCTGGGACTTAACATGGGAGTGGGGCAAACTGGCAACAAGACAAGCCCCTCCTCCAAAAAACAGGCTCCATCCACCAATCAGACATCTGTTGACTCCACTAATGCTGGATCTGTCTCTCCACCATTACCGATTCCGATTCCAATGACGATGACTTTCCATGGAACGCTGAAGAGCTTAAGCCACACCCCCAGCTCTCAAAACGAGCCTCTGCTGCTGTCCAATGGGTCCAAGGAGAGTGTTCAGGAGACACAGATATAAACACACACACACACACACACACACACACTGAAGTGTTAAGGAGCCAGTGGATATCGACATACAGACATTTATGGGAGTTTCATTTTGGGGACTCGGAGGATTATGAAATCAAACACATCGTTTGTACAAAGAAATGTGACGGAATTGGCACTACTGCGAGATGTGCCAAAGAAAACGCCTTTTGTTTTTGCAGTTTCTACAAAGTTGTATCTGTGTATAAAATATAGTCTATAATCCAAGTAGCGTTAATTCCTTATGTGTTGTTTTGCCACAGGCGAAGAACACTGAAGAAACTTTACGAAATCACACACACACTTACTGAGGAGAACATCACAGATCTGTTTCCTCACACCATTTATGTGTGATATAGAGTGTGAGTTTATACTGAAACTGAAACAGACTGTAGTCATCAGAACACACACACACACACACACACACACAAACACACACATCTACTCTCTGACTGCTGAGTTGTAGGATTTTAATGCACAAAATGAGCCTCGGTTTATTAACCGCAACTTCAAATATACTCGATGGTACATGAGTACATGTGAAGAAAGTTTTGTGTGTGTGTGTGTTTGAACAATCTGTAAACAAATTGAGTTTTCAGAATCTTTCTGTCTCTTTTCGCTTTCATCATCTGTCACCTTTAACATGAAGATACATTTTATTTTCATCTTCACCACAACAACAAACACAATAAACACATCAGTAAACACACATCCAACACATATTCAGAGTTGGTGCAAAAGTTATCAATATCTTCAATATGTACATGGAGATATTTCATCGTCAAATTATACAGCAGTGAAAAGTGGATTTTCTGAGTTTATTAAACTCACCTGTTTGTCCAGTCCAAAACAGAACACCACTTTTAAACTCAAACACTGACCTTTAAAACTTAAAAAAAAATCAAGGATAGAAAATGAAGACTGAAAATACAGCTGAATGAATCCACAAGATACTAAATCTAGATCATGATGGAATCGTGTGGAATGTAGGAGATTTATTACTTTATTAGCTGATTTGTTGAATAATAAAATAACGGCAGTGTTTGCATTAATCCTACGCCGTATCCTGTAAAGAAAACATGTCCCCAGTTTAACAGATAAATTGTCTGAGTGCTTATCTGTCTTACTTACAAAAAACCTTCAGTTCATTTATTAGTTTATCATTTTAATATTCTCAGTTTGATTAAGGTGCCATGATTAGGATGCAAAGTGGTGATATTATCAATAAATGAATAGAGTCATATGCACCTATGGCCTCCTGGGACATTCCAGTGCTTTCTGAATGTAGCTCAACATGACATTTTCTGGTTCCATCAAACTTTCAGGAAGGTGTAGCAGACTGAGTACTGCTCCTGGACCAAGCCAATATCACGCATTAAAATTGTGCTTAAGTTTAATGTTAGTCTGAAGTGTAGCTGAAAAGCGTCTCTGTTTTTAACCCTCACCCTCACATGCATAACTCTGAGTAGTGTTTAAGTGTTTAGTTCTGTTTAAAGTCCTCACTGTACGCTAAACTCAACTCTGAATATGGAGCTGTGTGAACACTAACTCGACTAATCTCTCTCCATCAACTACATCATCTCATATCTTTACAAAGGCTAAATAATTTGTAGAGCTTTGATCACACATATGATGATGAAGATGAGTCAGATCACACATATGATGATGAAGATGAGTCAGATCACACATATGATGATGAAGATGAGTCAGATCACACATATGATGATGAAGATGAGTCAGATCACACATATGATGATGAAGATGAGTCAGATCACACATATGATGATGAAGATGAGTCAGATCACACATATGATGATGAAGATGAGTCAGATCACACATATGATGATGAAGATGAGTCAGATCACACATATGATGATGAAGATGAGTCAGATCACACATATGATGATGAAGATGAGTCAGATCACACATATGATGATGAAGATGAGTCAGATCACACATATGATGATGAAGATGAGTCACCGATGCCTAAAGGAAGTTTAAAGGCTGTGTGCCTGGTGTTCTGGTGTGTTCATGGAGCTGCACTGAAGAATGTTTCAGAGCTTGAGGAGGAGGTTGTGGACGAATGCAAGATTTTGGAAGTTATCATGTTGAATGGATATGGTTTAACGTGTCTGTGCTTTAGGGGTTCAATAATAAATAATATTGTAAGGTCTAGAGGAGATCGTGAACAATTGTAGCATACAGCTGTGGGTTTATTATAATTTTGGGTTCTGGTTTTAATTTAGAGGTGAGAGATTTAAGGTTCTGAATGTTAGGAGATAAGGCATTAGGTTTATGAAGGGAGTATCTGTAATTTTGAGGAGTTTAGGGTTTATATTCATTAGAGCTGTATAGATCTGTAATAATGTAGAAATTCTGAGTGTTGGTGCTCTACTGAGCTTTGGGCTTTAGTGCTGTCAGTTAAGGTGTTGCTAAGCTGTTGCTAGGAGACTTCCTCAGCATTTGTGTATGTGTGTGTGTGTGTGTGTGTGTGTGTGTGTGTGTGTGTTGCATTGTATCATGAGGTAAAAAAATCATTTAATTGAACTTTTTTATGATCTGATGTTTGATTATGTTAATGAGATTAAGGTATTATTGGGTTTCAGTGTGTCAGTGTGCTCACATTACCACCAGAACACCAACACACACACACACACACACACACACACACAACTGAACTCCAAGCAGACATTTATTCATTCTCTCTCTCTCTCTCTCTCTCTCTCTTTCTTCCTTTGCGTGCATGTGTGTGTGTGTGTGTGTGTGTGTATGTATGTGTGTGTGTGTGAGAGAGAGAGAGAGAGATTAAATCACATAGAGCTTCAGGACTTAGTTTAATTTCAGAGCGCACTTCTCTCATTGCCTCCACAGCCAGCAAGACTACATTTCCCATCATGCACCAGCACGAGTGACCCTCACCTGACCCTGAGGGAGCGCTTCTCTCTGTCATGCTTGGTTTTGTGCAGTCCTGTTAGATCAGAAACTCAAGGTAGACTAGAAAGTCTGATCTGTGTGAATTTAAACACTGGACAGTATCATTTCTATTGGATCAGTGTGAGACTGGAAAATCTGATCAGCATTAGATTGTCAAGTCTCATTAACATGTTTGTCTAATCAGTAGTAGACTGAAAAGTCTCATCAGTATTGCATTAGAAAGTCTGATTAGTGTTTTATTAAAAGTGTTAGATCGAAAGTATGAACAGAGTTTGACTGGACGTCTGATCAGCATTAGATTGGAAAGTTTGACCAGTGAAATCAGACAGCAGGTCTGCATTCAACGCACAAGACTCCGCCATTTATAACTCTCTTGCTTTTTAGCTCTCTCCCCTTCAATCCATCTGTCTCTCTTTTCTGCCTGTCTCTCTAGCTCTCACTTTCTGGCATTTATTTCTTCCCCATCATCTCTCTCTCTCTCTCTCTCTCTCCTGAGTGCGTTCACTTCTCCGCCTGTTGCCATGTAAATAAATCTAAAGATGTAAATATTCTCTATTTTTCGACTGTCAGTGTGAATAATCCTCGTTCAGTATTAAAAAAAAGACAGAAGGTTATGGAACATTTGCATTTCTCTTTTTTTGTCATTGCCCCTCCCTTATGATTCCTACTTTATCTCTCTCCCTCTCTCTCTCTCTCTCTCTCTCTCTCTCTCTTCATGCCTCATTTTCTGTCTCATCTCTACATGTTTCTGTCCCCATGTCTCTTCTCTTTATTTGTCCCTTCCCATGTCTCACTTCCTGTCACACTCTCCCTGTCTCACTCCCTGTATCTCTCCTGTTCTCACCCACTGTCGCACTCTCCCTGTCTCACTCTCAGGAACAAAACAGATGCAGCGTTTGCTCTCCTGCTTCGTCCTGTTTTGTTGTTATTTGTATGGAGAATATTAAAGAAATGTTTTTGTTGTTTTTTTGTTTGTTTGTTTTTAATTTGTTACAAGTTAAAGGCTTGGATTGGCTGAGATGATGATGATGATGATGATGTCCGAGGTCTGAGGTCAAAGGTTGTGCCAAAAGCTTCTGTGTGTGAGTGCCATTCGCTACACTGAACTTTACCAATAAAAACCTGGACATTGTGCTTTTCTAAAGCTCTGCCTCTTTTTCCAGCTTGTCAGGTCACATGAGTGTGCAGAGGAACCATGAGAAAGTCATGCATATTCATATACTTGAACACACACACACACACACACACACACACTGCTGTATTCGTGCTACCTGAACACTGGTGACAGATATTTAATAATTCATCAGAGACTTCTCTGTGTGTGTGTGTGTGTGTGTTCAAGTGAAAGGAAAGATGGAAGATTAGACATATGCCTGTCAGAATTTGCTTTTCTTTCTGTCTCTCTCTCTTTCTTTCTGTCTGTCTGTCTCTCTGTGCTTTGTCCTCTCTTTCCCTCCCTCTCCGTCTCTCTGCGGTGTTACCATAGCAACTCCATGATGTGGGAAACCCTCTGTCCTTCAGAGACAGAGAGAGAGAGAGAGAGAGAGAGAGAATTATATGGAGATGATAGAATGCAGAAGTGATGTAAGGAAGGAGTGTGGAGTGTTTCAGCACCACACATTCTGACTCATGTTTTTATCAAGCACATGGATATTTACTCATTACATAAGTAATTATAAATGCATATATTTAATTATATTTACTTATTATAAAAATTAGATTTATTTACAGTCAGTTCATAAGTATACCTCCTCAAGCATGCAATTATCTAATCAGCCAATCACGTGGCAGCAGGGCAATGCATTAAATCCCTCCGATATGACCAGCAGCTCTGTGCTCACATCAGCAGGAGGAAAACATCTCAGTGAAATGACTGCTGTTGCCCCATGAGCTGGTTGGAGTATTTCTATATCAGCTGATTTCCTGTGATTTTCAAGCACAAAAGAAGTTTACTACAAATGGTACAAAAAAAACATGTAATGAATTGCAGTTCTGTGGACAGAATAGCCTTTTTCAATAGAGGTCAATGAAGAATGGTCAGATTGGATAGAACTGACACAAAGGCCCGGTCTGGTGGAGGTGGTGTAATGGTGTGAGTAAGGCTTTCTTGCACACTTTGGGCACATTAATACCAATCTATTACTGCTTTATCACTGAAGTATTGTTGCTGACCATATGTAATCCTTCATGGCCACAATTTGCCCATCTTCTAAAGGCTATTTCCAGCATGATAATGTACCATGTCACAAAACAAAAGTCATTTCAAACTGGTTTCATAAGCACAAAAATGAGTTGAAATATCTCCAGTGGCCTTCCCAGTCTCTGAGTCCAACAGAACACCTTTGGGATGCGCTAGGATCGGATATTCACAGTATCAAACTGGACATGGAAAATCTGCAGGAATTGTGTGATGTGATCATGTCAACAAGGACCAGGAACTCAAATAAATGTTTTCTGCAACTTGTGGAATCCACGCCACAGTGAAGTGAGGCTGTGAGCGCAAAGGGAGATGCGTCCCAGGATTAGATTAGTGATTCTAATAAAGTGCTTAGTGTGAGTATTTTATAATAATGAAATTAAACACAGATGGGGATTTTTGTCTTGCACTTTATTGTGTATTTTTGTATTTATTTTTTCTATAATTATAGAAAAAGGTTTTTCATTGTTCCATTTATTTTAACACACTTGTTATTTTAGTGTACTTTAAAAGATACGTGATATTCACTGTCTGATTAGTTTGATTATATATTTTTGAGTTTTCTCTTCTGGTGGTTTCTGTGTTTTAGTATTGGAAGATGTCATGCTTAGTCTTTGTGAAAGAAGGCACTATGCTAGGTTAGGACCCGGCCATTCACGTGACGTAAAAGAAAACGTGATTCATCAGACCAGACCACCTTCTTTCATTGCTCTGTGGTCCAGTTCACATTGCTGGCACTTTCAACGGTTCACACGGGTCAGCACGGGCACTCTGACTGGTCTGTGGCTATGTGGCCCCATATGCAAGAAACTGTGATGCTCTGATCCAGTGGTCTAGCCATCACAATTTGGTCCTTGTCAAGCCTATAGTTAGACAGTTGACAGAGGTCAGTTTTTAATCAGGGGTTTAATAAGTGCTAGTTTAAAAGATATAGCTACAAAGCTAGTGCTAATGGAGGAACTCATTACTTTTAGAAATGGTTGATTTCTTCTAATAGAATCTGTTTGAAGAAACATTTAAGTACCTGGTATTTTCACTTTTGTCACTGAAAAGATTTATGAAGTCATCACTACTCTATATTGATGGTGAGCACACTTCTTTATATAATTGTAATCAAACAGCAATTTTCTGTTCTGCTCATGATGCTCTCCTTCCATGTTATTTGAAATACTACCAAATTAGTTCTAATTTCTGACTTATCTGTTTTAAGTGGCATGTGCAATCGCTACACCAATGTGCTGCTGAGAAACCTTGAGATGAACCAGGCTCAGAAGGGAACCCATCCTCATTTGGGGGAGAATGTACAGTAAATAATGTACCTGTAAATAATATCCTTTCTTCAACAGTTTATAGTCACATGGAATTATGCAACCAAGAGCTCCTGAGCAACTAATAGGTGAGTGCAATTTTTGAGATCATTATAGACTTAGCACTAATTCCTTCCTGACAAAGTCTTCAAATGTTCACTGATGAAGACCCAAGCACAAAACTGACTGATGCAAGGGCAGTTCAGAGACAGCATGATAATTTCCAAGTGGAAGACAATGTACATTGTGTGCAACATGCAGGCAGGGACTCTGGCAAGACTAGCTATGATGTCATAACTAAAAGGGAGAGCCAGAACGTGACAGACATGAAGGCTTCCAGTCAGTGACCTGAGTGACCATGTGAGGGTGGTAAGATGACAGCATCCAAACATCCCAGTACACCAAACACTCTATGCCCATGAACATTCCAGATCTGCTCCTTTACCTAAGAAAAACTATACAATGAAAGCCTGACTAAACAAATGTGTCTTCAGTCTGGACTTAAACACTGAGACTGTGTCTGAATCCCCAACACTAATCGGAAGGCTGTTCCATAACTCTGGGGCTTTGTAAGAAAAAGCTCCGCCCCCTGCTGTGGCCTTTAGTACTTGAGGTACAAACAAATAACCTGCACCCTTAAAAAATAAAACAACACAGTGCTAAGGACTAAAGAGTAAGTTTTCCTTTTTAATTTTGTTGAAGAGTTGATAACTTTATTTTATTTTTCTATTTTTTTCTTAAATGAGATTTCCCATGCTATGATCACTTCTGTTTTGCTCATTGGGGAAAAAATATCAGAGAATGTGAGAGTGGATGGGGTGTCCCTTAGTGTGGCTTTCCTGGTAGACTTGTGAAGAGATCTTGATATTCTTGAGGATGGATAAAAGAGCAGCATGAATAAAAGTTGGTAACCAATACAGAAGAAGCTACACCCCAGGGCCAGAATCAGCTGTGCATCTGAAGGAGAAAGGACACACATTTGAGAAGGATAAGATACACATCTTGAACAGATAAGACAGATGGTTTGAGAGAGGAGTGAAGGATGCCATCTATGTCTGGGTGGACAATCTTTCTCTCAACAGTGGTGGAGGTCTGAGGCACAACCTGTCTCCTATTTTTCATGCTTCTCTTTCTTCCATGCCCAAGAAGACCTCTTCACATGTCCCTTAGAAAAGCCACACCTAAGGACTCCCCACACCATTTCCAGATTCTCTGATCATTACCTTCAATACTTTCAATTTCAATTTATTTGTATAGCATTTTTAGCAATAGATATTGTCTCAAAGCAGCTTTACAGAAGTATAGAAACAGAAGTTTTTAGAACTTTGAAAGAAATTGTTATTATTTATCTCTACAATTTATCCCTAATGAGAATCCTGAGGTGATGGTGCCAGTGAAAAACTCACTGAGATGATCTGAGGAAGAAACATTAAGAACCTGGTTTAGAAGGGAACCTCATCCTCATTTGGGTGACACTGGACAGTAAATAATGTAAATGTAAATAATGTCCTCTCTACAACAGTTTATAATCACACGGAATTGTGCAACCAACCAGTGTAATCCACTATATAATATATTTTAGTACATTCTCTCTTTTCTCTCTTTTCTGGAGTTGTTACATCCTAATGATTCTCTGTTACTCCTAACACCTCCTCCCACTCTCACCTTCTCCTTGTTCTCTTAATGAGGCTACACAATGAGGGGAGGGAGTTCCTCGACCCTGTAGGATACAAATTTACAAATTTGTGGAATCCTGTCAACTTCCATCAGTCTGAAGAAGCAGCTAGGATGTGTAGTAAAATGTTTCAATCTAGCTAGAAAGAAGTTCAGTTGACATTGACTCTTATCCAGAGCAATGGTGGGACCAGTTGAGAGCGACCCTGAGAGATGGTGGTTAGACCTAGACTAGAAGATCTGAGGGAGTGAAGTTCAGTCTGAGGAGTCATAAGAGCTTTGAGGTAAGATGTTACTGGTCCATTCTTGATTTGTAGGTAAGAATCAGTGTTTTGAATCTGATGCAGCTACCAGCAGCCAGTGGAGGAGCACAGCAGTGGGGTGGTGTGGGAGAACTTAGACAGGCTAAAAACAAGTTGCACAGCTGCATTTTGGATCATTTGCAGTGGACGAATTGCATTCAAAGGTAGACCTGCTAGTAGAGAATCCATTCAATTGTTGAAGTTTGGTTCCCCTCAAGGTTGTCCTGTCAAGGACACCGTCCCATCCTAACAGACTAGTCTTGCCCTCAAAAGAGCTCCAATTATCTATGAAGCCTACATTGTTTTTGGAGGACCACCTGGACATCCAGCAACCATAACCTGTCGTTAGCTACATCGCCACCATGCATTGGGATGGGGCCAGATCATACTACAGCATCAGACATCCCCTTCACTAATTCACATCTACAATATTACTCTGACTGACAAAGGTGTATATTATTAGCACACACATGGAAAACTACCTTCAAGAACCTATGCCTAGGACCACAAGATTTCCTGCTATGTTGTAGCCCTTTCACATGCCTTAAGATAGCATCTCCTATAACCAGAACTCTTTCAGGTTTATCAGCGGGTGCTTAACTTAGGAGAGCAAACCTGTTAGACAACTCCTGTGGGCAGGCCTTAACATTAGCTTAGGCTTTGGCTTTGTGACTATGCCACAGAGTGGTCACCTATTGGCCCTTTGTAAAATTAACACTAACAACGGAGAAAGAATTACAAAACATCCTGCAGCTCACACACTGTACAAGCTTAATGTTTGCCATACTTAGGTACCTTAAAGTGTACCTTAAAGTGAATATGAGCTGGATTAGGTACGTTAAAGTGAATATGAGCTGGATATTGAAAAGATCCAGAGTGGGTTTCTGCTTGCTGTTTGAAGACAGAAAACAAGAAATGTCTCCCAATTAACTGTGATAGGCAAGTAAAAAATGTAACGAACAAAAGCAACAACGTAAAATTTGAAGGCAAAAGAGAAAATTAGACCATATAAATTAAAACGCAAACATGGACATGAAACTTGTGGTAAATGATCAAACACAAGAAGTGACGTAAATCAGTGTAGTCGGACAAAAGAGGTTGGGCCCAAGCCAAAGCATTATGAACTAAGAGTATGGCTTGCCACTAAAGACAAGTGTACAGTCCCAGTTACAGTGCGCTTCAAGGTCTCAAACAAATGAACAAGGTTACCTTCAGTCAAGAGGCTTTTATTGTCCTTTTGACCATATATGTCTGATACACAGGACCCTGCTGCTACTTCAAGAAGAACAAAGCTACATAAGATAACATAGTCCTAAAGGCTAAAAAGCTGGATCTGCAGCAACACTGCTGCATAACCCACATCTGAAGCCCATCATAGCTCTGGCTTTTAGCCACTAACATCCCAACCCTAACTTGTGCCAGGACTACCTTGTGCCAGTTCTGCTAGTTGTCTGTTTTTGTTCTTTCTGACCATAATGAGCAATACAGTGATGAACAAAGAAAGGACAACCTCCCAGAGATGACAAGAAGAAAACCTGATAGGAACCAGAATCTAAAGGAAACACATACTCATCTGAGTAATACTGCATAGTATGATTAAACATCATGATAGTTTACAGTCTTACAGAGAAAAAAAACAAACAAATAATAGATACAAGATTCAAGATGTTTATTGTCTTTTGCACAATGAAAACACGGCCATTTAGACCACACATTGAAATTCTTACTTTGCATGTCTCTCTTACACATAATAAATAATTGAAAATGAAAAATATAATATCAACATACAGATTTAAATACACAACACCTCAGTTTAATAAGGCAGGTGCTCTGCTACATCCAGGGAAACAATCAGTGGGACTGATGGGCAGTGAGGGGGTCAGTGCTGAATGTGTTATTCAGTAGTCTGATGGCTTTTTGTCCTGTAATAGAGATGCACACCAGACTTGGACATTTTGACATATCTAAGAGATAAACATCCACACGAAATGCAGGGGTTTATATTGGTTCAGAGTAAAAGTAGGTGTTTACTAGGGATGTAACAATACAGTTAACCCAAGGTTCAATACGTACCGTGGTTTTTAACCATGGTTTACAGTTCGGTTCGGTTCGGATGGCGTGACAAATTAAAGTTTTTTTTCCCCATTATTCTTTGTTTAGGTGACAGGAACAGTAAGTATATTAAGAAGAAAAAAACTGGTTTTAGTTGCAATTCTCTTTATTTTACTTAAATGCAAAAATCAACTTGTACACATTCATAGTGTACTGAAAATAGTGAGATATAAAAATTAGCGTTTGTATGACTTTATTACAGGAGACGGGTTTGGAGTACAGCGCTCTTTATTTCCCGATCCGCTCTGTAATGACCAGTCACTGTGAGATAACTCTCTGTAATGACCAGTCAGGGTGAGATAACTCTGTTACCCCTGAGCTCCAACTATCTGTTATTAGAGCAGGGCTTTGTGCTTTAGCCGATTCGGTTTCGATTTTTTTGTGCGTTTTTTCATAGAGATCGGGAAAAAAGTCCGTGTCAGTAGTGTGTAACACGGTTCACTTTTATAAGTTGCTGAAAGCCCACATCACCGATCACAGAAAACGGCTGCAAATCTTTAGCAATTATTATATTATAATTATTTTTTGTGTCTCTCTGAACCAGTTGTGTCTGAATGCTGGAAGGGATCAGATAGGGGACTGTGGTTTTTTGGGTTCCTGTGTTCCCTGCTCTGCCCTCCTGCTTCCACACAGTGATATCTCTGGGTGATGGACCTGCAGATGTGTGGTCAAGTTGAAGTATGTCCATGTCAGTAACTCGTGTGGAACAGCGCTTAAACACAGACATGTTTTTGTTTACCATTTTTGTTTAATTGGCATCATAGTCCACAACAAATCCGAAATCTTCCCACACCACAGATCTGAGAGACGGAGCTTCCTCATGTTCCTGTCTCACTTCACCTCTCTCCAGGGTTAGAGTGAAATCTGACACCAGCATCACAAGCATGGTCACCGCCCCTAACTTTAGCGCTCACTGATTGGATATTTACTCGCGGAGAGGCGTGTCTGTCTCAGCGTGTAGACATACAGTACAGGCAAACACAAACAGGAAGTTCAGAGAGTAATAAAAATAGTAATGAACCATGAAGGTCATACCGAACGCTTCAATATTATATTGAGTATTGTGGCATCCCTAGTGTTTACAGTTGTTCAGTGTAGATGTAGGTGTTTATAGTGGTTCAGTGTAGATGTAGGTGTTTATAGTGGTTTAGTGTAGATGTAGGTGTTTATAGTGGTTTAGTGTAGATGTAGGTGTTTATAGTGGTTCAGTGTAGATGTAGGTGTTTACAGTGGTTCAGTGTAGATGTAGGTGTTTATAGTGGTTTAGTGTAGATGTAGGTGTTTATCGTGGTTTAGGGTAGATGTAGGTGTTTACAGTGGTTCAGTGTAGATGTAGGTGTTTATAGTGGTTTAGTGTAGATGTAGGTGTTTATCGTGGTTTAGTGTAGATGTAGGTGTTTATCGTGGTTTAGTGTAGATGTAGGTGTTTATCGTGGTTTAGGGTAGATGTAGGTGTTCATCGTGGTTTAGTGTAGATGTAGGTGTTTATCGTGGTTTAGTGTAGATGTAGGTGTTTATAGTGGTTCAGTGTAGATGTAGGTGTTTATCGTGGTTCAGTGTAGATGTAGGTCTTTATATAATAGTTTAGAGTAGATGTAGGTGTTTATAGTGGTTTAGTGTAGATGTAGGTGTTTATAGTGGTTCAGTGTAGATGTAGGTGTTTACAGTGGTTCAGTGTAGATGTAGGTGTTTATAGTGGTTTAGTGTAGATGTAGGTGTTTATCGTGGTTCAGTGTAGATGTAGGTGTTTATCGTGGTTCAGTGTAGATGTAGGTCTTTATATAATAGTTTAGAGTAGATGTAGGTGTTTATAGTGGTTTAGTGTAGATGTAGGTGTTTATAGTGGTTCAGTGTAGATGTAGGTGTTTACAGTGGTTCAGTGTAGATGTAGGTGTTTATAGTGGTTTAGTGTAGATGTAGGTGTTTATCGTGGTTCAGTGTAGATGTAGGTGTTTATAGTGGTTTAGTGTAGATGTAGGTGTTTATAGTGGTTCAGTGTAGATGTAGGTGTTTATAGTGGTTTAGTGTAGATGTAGGTGTTTATAGTGGTTTAGTGTAGATGTAGGTGTTTATAGTGGTTCAGTGTAGATGTAGGTGTTTATAGTGGTTTAGTGTAGATGTAGGTGTTTATAGTGGTTCAGTGTAGATGTAGGTGTTTATAGTGGTTTAGAGTAGATGTAGGTGTTTACAGTGGTTCAGTGTAGATATAGGCGTTTATAGTGGTTTAGTGTAGATGTAGGTGTTTATCGTGGTTCAGTGTAGATGTAGGTCTTTATATAATAGTTTAGAGTAGATGTAGGTGTTTATAGTGGTTTAGTGTAGATGTAGGTGTTTATAGTTGTTAGTGTAGATGTAGGTGTTTATATAATAGTTTAGAGTAGATGTAGGCGTTTATAGTGGTTTAGTGTAGATGTAGGTGTTTATAGTGGTTTAGTGTAGATGTAGGTGATTATAGTGGTTTAGTGTAGATGTAGGTGTTTATATAATAGTTTAGAGTAGATGTAGGTGTTTATAGTTGTTTAGTGTAGATGTAGTTGTTTATCGTGGTTCAGTGTAGATGTAGGTGTTTATAGTTGTTTAGTGTAGATGTAGTTGTTTATCGTGGTTCAGTGTAGATGTAGGTGTTTATAGTGGTTTAGTGTAGATGTAGGTGTTTATAGTGGTTTAGTGTAGATGTAGGTGTTTATAGTGGTTTAGGGTGGATGTAGGTGTTTATAGTGGTTCAGTGTAGATGTAGGTGTTTACAGTGGTTCAGTGTAGATGTAGGTGTTTATAGTGGTTTAGTGTAGATGTAGGTGATTATAGTGGTTTAGTGTAGATGTAGGTGTTTATAGTGGTTCAGTGTAGATGTAGGTGTTTACAGTGGTTCAGTGTAGATGTAGGTGTTTATATAATAGTTTAGAGTAGATGTAGGTGTTTATAGTGGTTTAGTGTAGATGTAGGTGTTTATAGTGGTTTAGTGTAGATGTACGTGTTTATAGTGGTTTAGTGTAGATGTAGGTGTTTATAGTGGTTCAGTGTAGATGTAGGTGTTTATAGTTGTTTAGTGTAGATGTAGGTGTTTATAGTGGTTTAGTGTAGATGTAGGTGTTTATAGTTGTTTAGTGTAGATGTAGGTGTTTATAGTGGTTCAGTGTAGATGTAGGTCTTTATATAATAGTTTAGAGTAGATGTAGGTATTTATCGTGGTTCAGTGTAGATGTAGGTCTTTATATAATAGTTTAGAGTAGATGTAGGTGTTTATAGTGGTTTAGTGTAGATGTAGGTGTTTATAGTTGTTAGTGTAGATGTAGGTGTTTATATAATAGTTTAGAGTAGATGTAGGCGTTTATAGTGGTTTAGTGTAGATGTAGGTGTTTATAGTGGTTTAGTGTAGATGTAGGTGATTATAGTGGTTTAGTGTAGATGTAGGTGTTTATATAATAGTTTAGAGTAGATGTAGGTGTTTATAGTTGTTTAGTGTAGATGTAGTTGTTTATCGTGGTTCAGTGTAGATGTAGGTGTTTATAGTTGTTTAGTGTAGATGTAGTTGTTTATCGTGGTTCAGTGTAGATGTAGGTGTTTATAGTGGTTTAGTGTAGATGTAGGTGTTTATAGTGGTTTAGTGTAGATGTAGGTGTTTATAGTGGTTTAGGGTGGATGTAGGTGTTTATAGTGGTTCAGTGTAGATGTAGGTGTTTACAGTGGTTCAGTGTAGATGTAGGTGTTTATAGTGGTTTAGTGTAGATGTAGGTGTTTATAGTGGTTTAGTGTAGATGTAGGTGTTTATAGTGGTTCAGTGTAGATGTAGGTGTTTACAGTGGTTCAGTGTAGATGTAGGTGTTTATATAATAGTTTAGAGTAGGTGTAGGTGTTTATAGTGGTTTAGTGTAGATGTAGGTGTTTATAGTGGTTTAGTGTAGATGTACGTGTTTATAGTGGTTTAGTGTAGATGTAGGTGTTTATAGTGGTTCAGTGTAGATGTAGGTGTTTATAGTTGTTTAGTGTAGATGTAGGTGTTTATAGTGGTTTAGTGTAGATGTAGGTGTTTATAGTGGTTCAGTGTAGATGTAGGTCTTTATATAATAGTTTAGAGTAGATGTAGGTATTTATCGTGGTTCAGTGTAGATGTAGGTCTTTATATAATAGTTTAGAGTAGATGTAGGTGTTTATAGTGGTTTAGTGTAGATGTAGGTGTTTATAGTGGTTTAGTGTAGATGTAGGTGTTTATAGTTGTTTAGTGTAGATGTAGGTGTTTATAGTGGTTTAGTGTAGATGTAGGTGTTTATAGTTGTTTAGTGTAGATGTAGGTGTTTATAGTGGTTTATTGTAGATGAAGGTGTTGATATAATAGTTTAGAGTAGATGTAGGTGTTTATAGTTGTTTAGTGTAGATGTAGGTGTTTACAGTGGTTCAGTGTAGATGTAGGTGTTTATATAATAGTTTAGAGTAGATGTAGGTGTTTATAATAGTTTAGAGTAGATGTAGGTGTTTATAGTGGTTTAGTGTAGATGTAGGTGTTTATATAATAGTTTAGAGTAGATGTAGGTGTTTATAGTGGTTTAGTGTAGATGTAGGTGTTTACAGTGGTTCAGTGTAGATGTAGGTGTTTATAGTGGTTTAGTGTAGATGTAGGTGTTTATAGTGGTTTAGTGTAGATGTAGGTGTTTATAGTTGTTTAGTGTAGATGTAGGTGTTTATAGTGGTTTAGTGTAGATGTAGGTGTTTATAGTTGTTTAGTGTAGATGTAGGTGTTTATAGTGGTTTATTGTAGATGAAGGTGTTGATATAATAGTTTAGAGTAGATGTAGGTGTTTATAGTTGTTTAGTGTAGATGTAGGTGTTTACAGTGGTTCAGTGTAGATGTAGGTGTTTATATAATAGTTTAGAGTAGATGTAGGTGTTTATAATAGTTTAGAGTAGATGTAGGTGTTTATAGTGGTTTAGTGTAGATGTAGGTGTTTATATAATAGTTTAGAGTAGATGTAGGTGTTTATAGTGGTTTAGTGTAGATGTAGGTGTTTACAGTGGTTCAGTGTAGATGTAGGTGTTTACAGTGGTTCAGTGTAGATGTAGGTGTTTATAGTGGTTTAGTGTAGATGTTGGTGTTTATAGTGGTTTAGTGTAGATGTAGGTGTTTATAGTGGTTTAGTGTAGATGTAGGTGTTTATAGTGGTTTAGTGTAGATGTAGGTGTTTATAGTGGTTCAGTGTAGATGTAGGTGTTTACAGTGGTTCAGTGTAGATGTAGGTGTTTATATAATAGTTTAGAGTAGATGTAGGTGTTTATAGTGGTTCAGTGTAGATGTAGGTGTTTACAGTGGTTTAGTGTAGATGTAGGTGTTTATAGTGGTTTAGTGTAGATGTACGTGTTTATAGTGGTTTAGTGTAGATGTAGGTGTTTATAGTGGTTCAGTGTAGATGTAGGTCTTTATATAATAGTTTAGAGTAGATGTAGGTGTTTATAGTGGTTTAGTGTAGATGTAGGTGTTTATAGTGGTTTAGTGTAGATGTAGGTGTTTATAGTTGTTAGTGTAGATGTAGGTGTTTATAGTGGTTTAGTGTAGATGTAGGTGTTTATATAATAGTTTAGAGTAGATGTAGGTGTTTATAGTGGTTTAGTGTAGATGTAGGTGTTTATAGTGGTTTAGTGTAGATGTAGGTGTTTATAGTGGTTCAGTGTAGATGTAGGTGTTTATAGTGGTTCAGCGTAGATGTAGGTGTTTATAGTGGTTTAGTGTAGATGTAGGTGTTTATAGTGGTTCAGTGTAGATGTAGGTGTTTATATAATAGTTTAGAGTAGTTGTAGGTGTTTACAGTGGTTCAGTGTAGATGTAGGTGTTTATAGTGGTTCAGTGTAGATGTAGGTGTTTATAGTGGTTTAGTGTAGATGTAGGTGTTTATATAATAGTTTAGAGTAGATGTAGGTGTTTATAGTGGTTTAGTGTAGATGTAGGTCTTTATAGTGGTTTAGGGTGGATGTAGGTGTTCATAGTTGTTTAGTGTAGATGTAGGTGTTTATAGTGGTTCAGTGTAGATGTAGGTGTTCATAGTGGTTCAGTGTAGATGTAGGTGTTCATATAATAGTTTAGAGTAGATGTAGGTGTTTATAGTGGTTTATTGTAGATGTAGGTGTTCATAGTTGTTTAGTGTAGATGTAGGTGTTTATAGTGGTTCAGTGTAGATGTAGGTGTTCATAGTGGTTCAGTGTAGATGTAGGTGTTCATATAATAGTTTAGAGTAGATGTAGGTGTTTATAGTGGTTTATTGTAGATGTAGGTGTTTATAGTGGTTTAGTGTAGATGTAGGTGTTTATAGTCGTTCAGTGTAGATGTAGGTGTTTATAGTGGTTTAGTGTAGATGTAGGTGTTTATAGTGGTTCAGCGTAGATGTAGGTGTTTATAGTGGTTTAGTGTAGATGTAGGTGTTTATAGTGGTTCAGTGTAGATGTAGGTGTTTATAGTGGTTCAGTGTAGATGACGGTGTTTATATAATAGTTTAGAGTAGTTGTAGGTGTTTATAGTGGTTTAGTGTAGATGTAGGTGTTTATAGTGGTTTAGTGTAGATGTAGGTGTTTATAGTGGTTCAGTGTAGATGTAGGTGTTTATATAATAGTTTAGAATAGTTGTAGGTGTTTACAGTGGTTCAGTGTAGATGTAGGTGTTTATAGTGGTTCAGTGTAGATGTAGGTGTTTATAGTGGTTTAGTGTAGATGTAGGTGTTTATATAATAGTTTAGAGTAGATGTAGGTGTTTATAGTGGTTTAGTGTAGATGTAGGTGTTTATTGTGGTTTAGTGTAGATGTAGGTGTTTATTGTGGTTTAGTGTAGATGTAGGTGTTTATAGTGGTTTAGGGTGGATGTAGGTGTTTATAGTGGTTTAGTGTAGATGTAGGTGATTATAGTGGTTTAGGGTGGATGTAGGTGTTTATATAATAGTTTAGAGTAGTTGTAGGTGTTTATAGTGGTTCAGTGTAGATGTAGGTGTTTATAGTGGTTCAGTGTAGATGTAGGTGTTTATAGTGGTTTAGTGTAGATGTAGGTGTTTATAGTGGTTCAGCGTAGATGTAGGTGTTTATAGTGGTTTAGTGTAGATGTAGGTGTTTATAGTGGTTCAGTGTAGATGTAGGTGTTTATCGTGGTTCAGTGTAGATGTAGGTGTTTATAGTGGTTCAGCGTAGATGTAGGTGTTTATAGTGGTTTAGTGTAGATGTAGGTATTTATAGTGGTTCAGTGTAGATGTAGGTGTTTATAGTGGTTTAGGGTGGATGTAGGTGTTCATAGTTGTTTAGTGTAGATGTAGGTGTTTATAGTGGTTCAGTGTAGATGTAGGTGTTTATAGTGGTTCAGCGTAGATGTAGGTGTTTATAGTGGTTCAGTGTAGATGTAGGTGTTTATAGTGGTTTAGTGTAGATGTAGGTGTTTATAGTGGTTTAGTGTAGATGTAGGTGTTTATATAATAGTTTAGAGTAGTTGTAGGTGTTTATAGTGGTTCAGTGTAGATGTAGGTGTTTATAGTGGTTCAGTGTAGATGTAGGTGTTTATAGTGGTTTAGTGTAGATGTAGGTGTTTATAGTGGTTCAGTGTAGATGTAGGTGTTTATAGTGGTTTAGTGTAGATGTAGGTGTTTATAGTGGTTCAGTGTAGATGTAGGTGTTTATAGTGGTTTAGAGTAGATGTAGGTGTTTACAGTGGGTCAGTGTAGATATAGGCGTTTATAGTGGTTTAGTGTAGATGTAGGTGTTTATCGTGGTTCAGTGTAGATGTAGGTCTTTATATAATAGTTTAGAGTAGATGTAGGTGTTTATAGTGGTTTAGTGTAGATGTAGGTGTTTATAGTTGTTAGTGTAGATGTAGGTGTTTATATAATAGTTTAGAGTAGATGTAGGCGTTTATAGTGGTTTAGTGTAGATGTAGGTGTTTATAGTGGTTTAGTGTAGATGTAGGTGTTTATAGTGGTTTAGTGTAGATGTAGGTGATTATAGTGGTTTAGTGTAGATGTAGGTGTTTATATAATAGTTTAGAGTAGATGTAGGTGTTTATAGTGGTTTAGTGTAGATGTAGGTGTTTATAGTGGTTTAGTGTAGATGTAGGTGATTATAGTGGTTTAGTGTAGATGTAGGTGTTTATATAATAGTTTAGAGTAGATGTAGGTGTTTATAGTTGTTTAGTGTAGATGTAGTTGTTTATCGTGGTTCAGTGTAGATGTAGGTGTTTATAGTTGTTTAGTGTAGATGTAGTTGTTTATCGTGGTTCAGTGTAGATGTAGGTGTTTATAGTGGTTTAGTGTAGATGTAGGTGTTTATAGTGGTTTAGTGTAGATGTAGGTGTTTATAGTGGTTTAGGGTGGATGTAGGTGTTTATAGTGGTTCAGTGTAGATGTAGGTGTTTACAGTGGTTCAGTGTAGATGTAGGTGTTTATAGTGGTTTAGTGTAGATGTAGGTGTTTATAGTGGTTTAGTGTAGATGTAGGTGTTTATAGTGGTTCAGTGTAGATGTAGGTGTTTACAGTGGTTCAGTGTAGATGTAGGTGTTTATATAATAGTTTAGAGTAGATGTAGGTGTTTATAGTGGTTTAGTGTAGATGTAGGTGTTTATAGTGGTTTAGTGTAGATGTACGTGTTTATAGTGGTTTATTGTAGATGAAGGTGTTGATATAATAGTTTAGAGTAGATGTAGGTGTTTATAGTTGTTTAGTGTAGATGTAGGTGTTTACAGTGGTTCAGTGTAGATGTAGGTGTTTATATAATAGTTTAGAGTAGATGTAGGTGTTTATAATAGTTTAGAGTAGATGTAGGTGTTTATAGTGGTTTAGTGTAGATGTAGGTGTTTATATAATAGTTTAGAGTAGATGTAGGTGTTTATAGTGGTTTAGTGTAGATGTAGGTGTTTACAGTGGTTCAGTGTAGATGTAGGTGTTTATAGTTGTTTAGTGTAGATGTAGGTGTTTACAGTGGGTCAGTGTAGATGTAGGTGTTTATATAATAGTTTAGAGTAGATGTAGGTGTTTATAATAGTTTAGAGTAGATGTAGGTGTTTATAGTGGTTTAGTGTAGATGTAGGTGTTTATATAATAGTTTAGAGTAGATGTAGGTGTTTATAGTGGTTTAGTGTAGATGTAGGTGTTTACAGTGGTTCAGTGTAGATGTAGGTGTTTATAGTGGTTTAGTGTAGATGTAGGTGTTTACAGTGGTTCAGTGTAGATGTAGGTGTTTATAGTGGTTTAGTGTAGATGTAGGTGTTTATAGTGGTTTAGTGTAGATGTAGGTGTTTATAGTGGTTTAGTGTAGATGTAGGTGTTTATAGTGGTTTAGTGTAGATGTAGGTGTTTATAGTGGTTCAGTGTAGATGTAGGTGTTTACAGTGGTTCAGTGTAGATGTAGGTGTTTATATAATAGTTTAGAGTAGATGTAGGTGTTTATAGTGGTTCAGTGTAGATGTAGGTGTTTATAGTGGTTTAGTGTAGATGTACGTGTTTATAGTGGTTTAGTGTAGATGTAGGTGTTTATAGTGGTTCAGTGTAGATGTAGGTCTTTATATAATAGTTTAGAGTAGATGTAGGTGTTTATAGTGGTTTAGTGTAGATGTAGGTGTTTATAGTGGTTTAGTGTAGATGTAGGTGTTTATAGTTGTTAGTGTAGATGTAGGTGTTTATAGTGGTTTAGTGTAGATGTAGGTGTTTATATAATAGTTTAGAGTAGATGTAGGTGTTTATAGTGGTTTAGTGTAGATGTAGGTGTTCATAGTGAATCTAGATAGACATTGGTGTTTATTGAAGCTTTGGATGGATGTTGCTTTTTTATAGTGGTTCAGGGTAGATGTAGGTGTTTATAGTGGTTCAGTGAAGATGTAGGTGTTTATAGTGGTTTAGTGTAGATGTAGGTGTTTATATAATAGTTTAGAGTAGATGTAGGTGTTTATAGTGGTTTAGTGTAGATGTAGGTGTTTATAGTGGTTTAGTGTAGATGTAGGTGTTTATAGTGGTTCAGTGTAGATGTAGGTGTTTATATAATAGTTTTGAGTAGTTGTAGGTGTTTACAGTGGTTCAGGGTAGATGTAGGTGTTTATAGTGGTTCAGTGTAGATGTAGGTGTTTATAGTGGTTTAGTGTAGATGTAGGTGTTTATATAATAGTTTAGAGTAGATGTAGGTGTTTATAGTGGTTTAGTGTAGATGTAGGTGTTTATAGTGGTTTAGTGTAGATGTAGGTGTTTATAGTGGTTCAGTGTAGATGTAGGTGTTTATAGTGGTTCAGCGTAGATGTAGGTGTTTATAGTGGTTTAGTGTAGATGTAGGTGTTTATAGTGGTTCAGTGTAGATGTAGGTGTTTATATAATAGTTTAGAGTAGTTGTAGGTGTTTACAGTGGTTCAGTGTAGATGTAGGTGTTTATAGTGGTTCAGTGTAGATGTAGGTGTTTATAGTGGTTTAGTGTAGATGTAGGTGTTTATATAATAGTTTAGAGTAGATGTAGGTGTTTATAGTGGTTTAGTGTAGATGTAGGTCTTTATAGTGGTTTAGGGTGGATGTAGGTGTTCATAGTTGTTTAGTGTAGATGTAGGTGTTTATAGTGGTTCAGTGTAGATGTAGGTGTTCATAGTGGTTCAGTGTAGATGTAGGTGTTCATATAATAGTTTAGAGTAGATGTAGGTGTTTATAGTGGTTTATTGTAGATGTAGGTGTTCATATAATAGTTTAGAGTAGATGTAGGTGTTTATAGTGGTTTAGTGTAGATGTAGGTGTTTATAGTCGTTCAGTGTAGATGTAGGTGTTTATAGTGGTTCAGTGTAGATGTAGGTGTTTATCGTGGTTCAGTGTAGATGTAGGTGTTTATAGTGGTTCAGCGTAGATGTAGGTGTTTATAGTGGTTTAGTGTAGATGTAGGTGTTTATAGTGGTTCAGTGTAGATGTAGGTGTTTATAGTGGTTCAGTGTAGATGGCGGTGTTTATATAATAGTTTAGAGTAGTTGTAGGTGTTTATAGTGGTTTAGTGTAGATGTAGGTGTTTACAGTGGTTCAGTGTAGATGTAGGTGTTTATAGTGGTTTAGTGTAGATGTAGGTGTTTATATAATAGTTTAGAGTAGATGTAGGTGTTTATAGTGGTTTAGTGTAGATGTAGGTGTTTATAGTGGTTTAGTGTAGATGTAGGTGTTTATAGTGGTTCAGTGTAGATGTAGGTGTTTATATAATAGTTTAGAGTAGTTGTAGGTGTTTACAGTGGTTCAGTGTAAATGTAGGTGTTTATAGTGGTTCAGTGTAGATGTAGGTGTTTATAGTGGTTTAGTGTAGATGTAGGTGTTTATATAATAGTTTAGAGTAGATGTAGGTGTTTATAGTGGTTTAGTGTAGATGTAGGTGTTCATAGTGGTTCAGCGTAGATGTAGGTGTTTATAGTGGTTCAGGGTAGATGCAGGTATTTATATTGTGGTTTAGTTTAGATGAAGGCGTTTATAGTTGTTTAGTGTAGATGTAGGTCTTTATAGTGGTTTAGGGTGGATGTAGGTGTTTATAGTTGTTCAGTGTAGATGTAGGTCTTTATAGTGGTTTAGGGTGGATGTAGGTGTTCATAGTTGTTTAGTGTAGATGTAGGTGTTTATAGTGGTTCAGTGTAGATGTAGGTGTTCATAGTGGTTCAGTGTAGATGTAGGTGTTCATGTAATAGTTTAGAGTAGATGTAGGTGTTTATTGTGGTTTATTGTAGATGTAGGTGTTTATAGTGGTTTAGTGTAGATGTAGGCGTTTATAGTCGTTCAGTGTAGATGTAGGTGTTTATAGTGGTTTAGTGTAGATGTAGGTGTTTATAGTGGTTCAGCGTAGATGTAGGTGTTTATAGTGGTTCAGTGTAGATGTAGGTGTTTATCGTGGTTCAGTGTAGATGTAGGTGTTTATAGTGGTTCAGCGTAGATGTAGGTGTTTATAGTGGTTTAGTGTAGATGTAGGTGTTTATAGTGGTTCAGTGTAGATGTAGGTCTTTATAGTGGTTTAGGGTGGATGTAGGTGTTCATAGTTGTTTAGTGTAGATGTAGGTGTTTATAGTGGTTCAGTGTAGATGTAGGTGTTCATAGTGGTTCAGTGTAGATGTAGGTGTTCATATAATAGTTTACAGTAGATGTAGGTGTTTATAGTGGTTTAGTGTAGATGTAGGTGTTTATAGTGGTTCAGCGTAGATGTAGGTGTTTATAGTGGTTTAGGGTGGATGTAGGTGTTTATAGTGGTTTAGTGTAGATGTAGGTGTTTATAGTGGTTTAGGGTGGATGTAGGTGTTTATATAATAGTTTAGAATAGTTGTAGGTGTTTACAGTGGTTCAGTGTAGATGTTGGTGTTCATAGTGGTTCAGTGTAGATGTAGGTGTTTATAGTGGTTTAGTGTAGATGTAGGTGTTTATAGTGGTTCAGTGTAGATGTAGGTGTTGATAGTGGTTCAGTGTAGATGTAGGTGTTTATAGTGGATTAGTGTAGATGTAGGTGTTTATAGTGGTTTAGTGTAGATGTAGGTGTTTATAGTGGTTTAGTGTAGATGTAGGTGTTTATAGTGGTTCAGTGTAGATGTAGGTGTTTATAGTGGTTTAGTGTAGATGTAGGTGTTTATCGTGGTTCAGTGTAGATGTAGGTGTTTATAGTGGTTTAGTGTAGATGTAGGTGTTTATAGTGGTTCAGTGTAGATGTAGGTCTTTATAGTGGTTTAGGGTGGATGTAGGTGTTCATAGTTGTTTAGTGTAGATGTAGGTGTTTATAGTGGTTCAGTGTAGATGTAGGTGTTCATAGTGGTTCAGTGTAGATGTAGGTGTTCATATAATAGTTTAGAGTAGATGTAGGTGTTTATAGTGGTTCAGTGTAGATGTAGGTGTTTATAGTGGTTCAACGTAGATGTAGGTGTTTATAGTGGTTCAGTGTAGATGTAGGTGTTTATAGTGGTTTAGTGTAGATGTAGGTGTTTATAGTGGTTTAGTGTAGATGTAGGTGTTCATATAATAGTTTAGAGTAGTTGTAGGTGTTTATAGTGGTTTAGTGTAGATGTAGGTGTTTATTGTGGTTTAGTGTAGATGTAGGTGTTTATAGTGGTTCAGTGTAGATGTAGGTGTTTATAGTGGTTTAGTGTAGATGTAGGTGTTTATATAATAGTTTAGAGTAGATGTAGGTGTTTATAGTGGTTCAGTGTAGATGTAGGTGTTTATAGTGGTTCAGCGTAGATGTAGGTGTTTATAGTGGTTCAGTGTAGATGTAGGTGTTTATAGTGGTTTAGTGTAGATGTAGGTGTTTATATAATAGTTTAGAGTAGTTGTAGGTGTTTATAGTGGTTCAGTGTAGATGTAGGTGTTTATAGTGGTTTAGTGTAGATGTAGGTGTTTATAGTGGTTTAGTGTAGATGTAGGTGTTTATATAATAGTTTAGAGTAGATGTAGGTGTTTATAGTGGTTTAGTGTAGATGTAGGTGTTTATAGTGGTTTAGTGTAGATGTAGGTGTTTATAGTGGTTCAGTGTAGATGTAGGTGTTTATATAATAGTTTAGAGTAGTTGTAGGTGTTTACAGTGGTTCAGTGTAGATGTAGGTGTTTATAGTGGTTCAGTGTAGATGTAGGTGTTTATAGTGGTTTAGTGTAGATGTAGGTGTTTATATAATAGTTTAGAGTAGATGTAGGTGTTTATAGTGGTTTAGTGTAGATGTAGGTGTTTATTGTGGTTTAGTGTAGATGTAGGTGTTTATAGTGGTTTAGGGTGGATGTAGGTGTTTATAGTGGTTTAGTGTAGATGTAGGTGTTTATAGTGGTTTAGGGTGGATGTAGGTGTTTATATAATAGTTTAGAGTAGTTGTAGGTGTTTACAGTGGTTCAGTGTAGATGTAGGTGTTTATAGTGGTTCAGTGTAGATGTAGGTGTTTATAGTGGTTCAGTGTAGATGTAGGTGTTTATAGTGGTTTAGTGTAGATGTAGGTGTTTATCGTGGTTCAGTGTAGATGTAGGTGTTTATAGTGGTTCAGTGTAGATGTAGGTGTTTATAGTGGTTTAGTGTAGATGTAGGTGTTTATAGTGGTTTAGTGTAGATGTAGGTGTTTATAAAATAGTTTAGAGTAGATGTAGGTGTTTATAGTGGTTTAGTGTAGATGTAGGTGTTTATTGTGGTTTAGTGTAGATGTAGGTGTTTATAGTGGTTTAGGGTGGATGTAGGTGTTTATAGTGGTTTAGTGTAGATGTAGGTGTTTATAGTGGTTTAGGGTGGATGTAGGTGTTTATATAATAGTTTAGAGTAGTTGTAGGTGTTTATAGTGGTTCAGTGTAGATGTAGGTGTTTATAGTGGTTCAGTGTAGATGTAGGTGTTTATAGTGGTTTAGTGTAGATGTAGGTGTTTATATAATAGTTTAGAGTAGATGTAGGTGTTTATAGTGGTTTAGTGTAGATGTAGGTGTTTATAGTGGTTTAGTGTAGATGTAGGTGTTTATAGTCGTTCAGTGTAGATGTAGGTGTTTATAGTGGTTTAGTGTAGATGTAGGTGTTTATAGTGGTTCAGCGTAGATGTAGGTGTTTATAGTGGTTTAGTGTAGATGTAGGTGTTTATAGTGGTTCAGTGTAGATGTAGGTGTTTATCGTGGTTCAGTGTAGATGTAGGTGTTTATAGTGGTTCAGCGTAGATGTAGGTGTTTATAGTGGTTTAGTGTAGATGTAGGTGTTTATAGTGGTTCAGTGTAGATGTAGGTCTTTATAGTGGTTTAGGGTGGATGTAGGTGTTCATAGTTGTTTAGTGTAGATGTAGGTGTTTATAGTGGTTCAGTGTAGATGTAGGTGTTTATAGTGGTTCAGTGTAGATGTAGGTGTTTATAGTGGTTTAGTGTAGATGTAGGTGTTTATAGTGGTTCAGTGTAGATGTAGGTGTTTATAGTGGTTCAGCGTAGATGTAGGTGTTTATAGTGGTTCAGTGTAGATGTAGGTGTTTATAGTGGTTCAGTGTAGATGTAGGTGTTTATAGTGGTTCAGCGTAGATGTAGGTGTTTATAGTGGTTCAGCGTAGATGTAGGTGTTTATAGTGGTTCAGTGTAGATGTAGGTGTTCATAGTGGTTCAGTGTAGACGTAGGTGTTCATATAATAGTTTAGAGTAGATGTAGGTGTTTATAGTGGTTCAGTGTAGATGTAGGTGTTTATAGTGGTTCAGCGTAGATGTAGGTGTTTATAGTGGTTTAGTGTAGATGTAGGTGTTTATATAATAGTTTAGAGTAGTTGTAGGTGTTTATAGTGGTTCAATGTAGATGAAGGTGTTTATATAATAGTTTAGAGTAGTTGTAGGTGTTTATAGTGGTTCAGTGTAGATGTAGGTGTTCATATAATAGTTTAGAGTAGATGTAGGTGTTTATAGTGGTTCAGTGTAGATGTAGGTGTTTATAGTGGTTCAGTGTAGATGTAGGTGTTTATAGTGGTTTAGTGTAGATGTAGGTGTTTATATAATAGTTTAGAGTAGATGTAGGTGTTTATAGTGGTTCAGTGTAGATGTAGGTGTTTATATAATAGTTTAGAATAGTTGTAGGTGTTTACAGTGGTTCAGTGTAGATGTAGGTGTTTATAGTGGTTCAGTGTAGATGTAGGTGTTTATAGTGGTTTAGTGTAGATGTAGGTGTTTATATAATAGTTTAGAGTAGATGTAGGTGTTTATAGTGGTTTAGTGTAGATGTAGGTGTTTATTGTGGTTTAGTGTAGATGTAGGTGTTTATAGTGCTGTAGGGTGGATGTAGGTGTTTATAGTGGTTTAGTGTAGATGCAGGTATTTATATTGTGGTTTAGGGTGGATGTAGGTGTTTATATAATAGTTTAGAGTAGTTGTAGGTGTTTATAGTGGTTCAGTGTAGATGTAGGTGTTTATAGTGGTTCAGTGTAGATGTAGGTGTTTATAGTGGTTTAGTGTAGATGTAGGTGTTTATAGTGGTTCAGTGTAGATGTAGGTGTTGATAGTGGTTCAGTGTAGATGTAGGTGTTTATAGTGGTTTAGTGTAGATGTAGGTGTTTATCGTGGTTCAGTGTAGATGTAGGTGTTTATAGTGGTTTAGTGTAGATGTAGGTGTTTATAGTGGTTTAGGGTGGATGTAGGTGTTTATAGTTGTTCAGTGTAGATGTAGGTCTTTATAGTGGTTTAGGGTGGATGTAGGTGTTTATAGTTGTTTAGTGTAGATGTAGGTGTTTATAGGGGTTTAGTGTTGATGCAGGTGTTCATCGTGGTTCAGTGTAGATGTAGGTGTTCATTGTGAATCTAGATAGACATTGGTGTTTATTGAAACTTTGCATGGATGTTGCTTTTTTATAGTGGTTCAGGGTAGATGCAGGTATTTATATTGTGGTTTAGTTTAGATGAAGGCGTTTATAGTGGTTTAGTTTAGATGTAGGTGTTTATAGTGGTTTAGTGTAGATGTAGGTGTTTATTGTGGTTCAGTGTAGATGTAGGTGTTTATAGTGGTTTAGTGTAGATGTAGGTGTTTATAGTGGTTCATTGTAGATGAAGGTGTTTATATAATAGTTTAGAGTAGTTGTAGGTGTTTATAGTGGTTTAGTGTAGATGTAGGTGTTTATAGTGGTTTAGTGTAGATGTAGGTGTTTATATTGGTTCAGTGTAGATGTAGGTGTTTATCGTGGTTCAGTGTAGATGTAGGTGTTTATAGTGGGTTAGTGTTGATGTAGGTGTTTATAGTGGTTTAGTGTAGATGTAGGTGTTTATAGTGGTTTAGGGTGGATATAGGTCTTTATAGTGGTTTAAGGTGGATGTAGGTGTTTATAGTGGTTTGGGGTGGATGTAGGTGTTTATAGTTGTTTAGTGTAGATCTAGGTGTTTATCGTGGTTCCGTGTAGATGTAGGTGTTTATAGTGGTTTAGTGTAGATGTAGGTGTTTATAGTGGTTCAGTGTAGATGTAGGTGTTTATCGTGGTTCAGTGTAGATGTAGTGTTTATAGTGGTTTAGTGTAGATATAGGTGTTCATAGTGAATCTAGATTGACATTGGTGTTTATTTTAGCTTTGAATGGATGTAGCTTTTTTATAGTGGTTCAGGGCAGATGCAGGTATTTATATTGTGGTTTAGTTTAGATGAAGGTGTTTATAGTTGTTTAGTGTAGATGTAGGTGTTTATAGTGGTTTAGTGTAGATGTAGGTGTTTATAGTGGTTTAGTGAAGATGTAGGTGTTTATAGTGGTTCAGTGTAGATGTAGGTGTTTATAGTGGTTTAGTGTAGATGTAGGTGTTTATAGTGGTTTAGTGTAGATGTAGGTGTTCATAGTGGTTCAGTGTAGATGTAGGTGTTTATATAATAGTTTAGAGTAGATATAGGTGTTTATAGTTGTTTAGTGTAGATGTAGGTGTTTACATAATAGTTTAGAGTAGATGTAGGTGTTTATAGTTGTTTAGTGGAGATGTAGGTGTTTATAGTGGTTCAGTGTAGATGTAGGTGTTCATAGTGGTTCAGTGTAGATGTAGGTGTTCATATAATAGTTTAGAATAGATGTAGGTGTTTATAGTGGTTTATTGTAGATGTAGGTGTTTATAGTGGTTTAGTGTAGATGTAGGTGTTTATAGTCGTTCAGTGTAGATGTAGGTGTTTATCGTGGTTCAGTGTAGATGTAGGTGTTTATAGTGGTTCAGCGTAGATGTAGGTGTTTATAGTGGTTTAGTGTAGATGTAGGTGTTTATAGTGGTTCAGTGTAGATGTAGGTGTTTATATAATAGTTTAGAGTAGTTGTAGGTGTTTACAGTGGTTCAGTGTAGATGTAGGTGTTTATAGTGGTTCAGTGTAGATGTAGGTGTTTATATAATAGTTTAGAGTAGATGTAGGTGTTTATAGTGGTTTAGTGTAGATGTAGGTGTTTATAGTGGTTCAGTGTAGATGTAGGTGTTTATAGTGGTTTAGTGTAGATGTAGGTGTTTATATAATAGTTTAGAGTAGATGTAGGTGTTTATAGTGGTTTAGTGTAGATGTAGGTCTTTATAGTGGTTTAGGGTGGATGTAGGTGTTCATAGTTGTTTAGTGTAGATGTAGGTGTTTATAGTGGTTCGGTGTAGATGTAGGTGTTCATATAATAGTTTAGAGTAGATGTAGGTGTTTATAGTGGTTTATTGTAGATGTAGGTGTTCATAGTTGTTTAGTGTAGATGTAGGTGTTTATAGTGGTTCAGTGTAGATGTAGGTGTTCATAGTGGTTCAGTGTAGATGTAGGTGTTCATATAATAGTTTAGAGTAGATGTAGGTGTTTATAGTCGTTCAGTGTAGATGTAGGTGTTTATAGTGGATTAGTGTAGATGTAGGTGTTTATAGTGGTTCAGCGTAGATGTAGGTGTTTATAGTGGTTTAGTGTAGATGTAGGTGTTTATCGTGGTTCAGTGTAGATGTAGGTGTTTATAGTGGTTCAGTGTAGATGTAGGTGTTTATAGTGGTTTAGTGTAGATGTAGGTGTTTATAGTGGTTCAGTGTAGATGTAGGTGTTTATCGTGGTTCAGTGTAGATGTAGGTGTTTATAGTGGTTCAGTGTAGATGTAGGTGTTTATAGTGGTTTAGTGTAGATGTAGGTGTTTATAGTGGTTCAGTGTAGATGTAGGTGTTTATAGTGGTTCAGTGTAGATGACGGTGTTTATGTAATAGTTTAGAGTAGTTGTAGGTGTTTATAGTGGTTTAGTGTAGATGTAGGTGTTTATAGTGGATTAGTGTAGATGTAGGTGTTTACAGTGGTTCAGTGTAGATGTAGGTGTTTATAGTGGTTCAGTGTAGATGTAGGTGTTTATAGTGGTTTAGTGTAGATGTAGGTGTTTATAGTGGTTTAGTGTAGATGTAGGTGTTTATAGTGGTTCAGTGTAGATGTAGGTGTTTATATAATAGTTTAGAGTAGTTGTAGGTGTTTACAGTGGTTCAGTGTAGATGTAGGTGTTTATAGTGGTTCAGTGTAGATGTAGGTGTTTATAGTGGTTTAGTGTAGATCTAGGTGTTTATATAATAGTTTAGAGTAGATGTAGGTGTTTATAGTGGTTTAGTGTAGATGTAGGTGTTCATAGTGAATCTAGATAGACATTGGTGTTTATTGAAGCTTTGGATGGATGTTGCTTTTTTATAGTGGTTCAGGGTAGATGTAGGTGTTTATAGTGGTTCAGTGTAGATGTAGGTGTTTATAGTGGTTTAGTGTAGCTGTAGGTGTTTATATAATAGTTTAGAGTAGATGTAGGTGTTTATAGTGGTTTAGTGTAGATGTAGGTGTTTATAGTGGTTTAGTGTAGATGTAGGTGTTTATAGTGGTTCAGTGTAGATGTAGGTGTTTATATAATAGTTTTGAGTAGTTGTAGGTGTTTACAGTGGTTCAGTGTAGATGTAGGTGTTTATAGTGGTTCAGTGTAGATGTAGGTGTTTATAGTGGTTTAGTGTAGATGTAGGTGTTTATATAATAGTTTAGAGTAGATGTAGGTGTTTATAGTGGTTTAGTGTAGATGTAGGTGTTTATAGTGGTTTAGTGTAGATGTAGGTATTTATATAATAGTTTAGAGTAGTTGTAGGTGTTTATATAATAGTTTAGAATAGTTGTAGGTGTTTACAGTGGTTCAGTGTAGATGTAGGTGTTTATAGTGGTTTAGTGTAGATGTAGGTGTTTATAGTGGTTCAGTGTAGATGTAGGTGTTTATATAATAGTTTAGAGTAGTTGTAGGTGTTTACAGTGGTTCAGTGTAGATGTAGGTGTTTATAGTGGTTCAGTGTAGATGTAGGTGTTTATAGTGGTTTAGAGTAGATGTAGGTGTTTACAGTGGTTCAGTGTAGATATAGGCGTTTATAGTGGTTTAGTGTAGATGTAGGTGTTTATCGTGGTTCAGTGTAGATGTAGGTCTTTATATAATAGTTTAGAGTAGATGTAGGTGTTTATAGTGGTTTAGTGTAGATGTAGGTCTTTATAGTGGTTTAGGGTGGATGTAGGTGTTCATAGTTGTTTAGTGTAGATGTAGGTGTTTTTAGTGGTTCAGTGTAGATGTAGTTGTTCATAGTGGTTCAGTGTAGATGTAGGTGTTCATATAATAGTTTAGAGTAGATGTAGGTGTTTATAGTGGTTTATTGTAGATGTAGGTGTTTATAGTTGTTTAGTGTAGATGTAGGTGTTTATAGTGGTTCAGTGTAGATGTAGGTGTTCATATAATAGTTTATAGTAGATGTAGGTGTTTATAGTGGTTTATTGTAGATGTAGGTGTTTATAGTGGTTTAGTGTAGATGTAGGTGTTTATAGTCGTTCAGTGTAGATGTAGGTGTTTATAGTCGTTCAGTGTAGATGTAGGTGTTTATAGTGGTTTAGTGTAGATGTAGGTGTTTATAGTGGTTCAGCGTAGATGTAGGTGTTTATAGTGGTTTAGTGTAGATGTAGGTGTTTATAGTGGTTCAGTGTAGATGTAGGTGTTTATCGTGGTTCAGTGTAGATGTAGGTGTTTATAGTGGTTCAGCGTAGATGTAGGTGTTTATAGTGGTTTAGTGTAGATGTAGGTGTTCATAGTGGTTTAGTGTAGATGTAGGTGTTTATAGTGGTTCAGTGTAGCTGTAGGTGTTTATCGTGGTTCAGTGTAGATGTAGGTGTTTATAGTGGTTTAGTGTAGATGTAGGTGTTTATAGTGGTTCAGTGTAGATGTAGGTGTTTATATAATAGTTTAGAATAGTTGAAGGTGTTTACAGTGGTTCAGTGTAGATGTAGGTGTTTATAGTGGTTCAGTGTAGATGTAGGTGTTCATAGTGGTTCAGTGTAGATGTAGGTGTTCATATAATAGTTTAGAGTAGATGTAGGTGTTTATAGTGGTTTATTGTAGATGTAGGTGTTTATAGTGGTTTAGTGTAGATGTAGGTGTTTATAGTCGTTCAGTGTAGATGTAGGTGTTTATAGTGGTTTAGTGTAGATGTAGGTGTTTATAGTGGTTCAGCGTAGATGTAGGTGTTTATAGTGGTTTAGTGTAGATGTAGGTGTTTATAGTGGTTCAGTGTAGCTGTAGGTGTTTATCGTGGTTAAGCGTAGATGTAGGTGTTTATAGTGGTTTAGTGTAGATGTAGGTGTTTATAGTGGTTCAGTGTAGATGTAGGTGTTTATATAATAGTTTAGAATAGTTGTAGGTGTTTACAGTGGTTCAGTGTAGATGTAGGTGTTTATAGTGGTTCAGTGTAGATGTAGGTGTTTATAGTGGTTTAGTGTAGATGTAGGTGTTTATATAATAGTTTAGAGTAGATCTAGGTGTTTATAGTGGTTTAGTGTAGATGTAGGTGTTAATTGTGGTTTAGTGTAGATGTAGGTGTTTATAGTGGTTTAGGGTGGATGTAGGTGTTTATATAATAGTTTAGAGTAGATGTAGGTGTTTATAGTGGTTTAGTGTAGATGTAGGTGTTTATAGTGGTTTAGTGTAGATGTAGGTGTTTATAGTGGTTTAGTGTAGATGTAGGTGTTTATAGTGGTTCAGTGTAGATGTAGGTGTTTATAGTGGTTTAGTGTAGATGTAGGTGTTTATAGTGGTTCAGTGTAGATGTAGGTGTTTATAGTGGTTCAGTGTAGATGACGGTGTTTATATAATAGTTTAGAGTAGTTGTAGGTGTTTATAGTGGTTTAGTGTAGATGTAGGTGTTTATAGTGGTTTAGTGTAGATGTAGGTGTTTACAGTGGTTCAGTGTAGATGTAGGTGTTTATAGTGGTTCAGTGTAGATGTAGGTGTTTATAGTGGTTTAGTGTAGATGTAGGTGTTTATAGTGGTTCAGTGTAGATGTAGGTGTTTATATAATAGTTTAGAGTAGTTGTAGGTGTTTACAGTGGTTCAGTGTAGATGTTGGTGTTTATAGTGGTTCAGTGTAGATGTAGGTGTTTATAGTGGTTCAGTGTAGATGTAGGTGTTTATAGTGGTTTAGTGTAGATGTAGGTGTTTATCGTGGTTCAGTGTAGATGTAGGTGTTTATAGTGGTTCAGTGTAGATGTAGGTGTTTATAGTGGTTTAGTGTAGATGTAGGTGTTTATCGTGGTTTAGTGTAGATGTAGGTGTTGATAGTGGTTCAGTGTAGATGTAGGTGTTTATAGTGGATTAGTGTAGATGTAGGTGTTTATCGTGGTTCAGTGTAGATGTAGGTGTTTATAGTGGTTTAGTGTAGATGTAGGTGTTTATAGTGGTTTAGGGTGGATGTAGGTGTTTATAGTGGTTTAGTGTAGATGTAGGTGTTTATAGTGGTTTAGGGTGGATGTAGGTGTTTATAGTGGTTTAGTGTAGATGTAGGTGTTTATAGTGGTTTAGTGTAGATGTAGGTGTTTATATAATAGTTTAGAGTAGTTGTAGGTGTTTATATAATAGTTTAGAATAGTTGTAGGTGTTTACAGTGGTTCAGTGTAGATGTAGGTGTTTATAGTGGTTCAGTGTAGATGTAGGTGTTTATAGTGGTTCAGTGTAGATGTAGGTGTTTATATAATAGTTTAGAGTAGTTGTAGGTGTTTACAGTGGTTCAGTGTAGATGTAGGTGTTTATAGTGGTTCAGTGTAGATGTAGGTGTTTATAGTGGTTTAGTGTAGATGTAGGTGTTTATATAATAGTTTAGAGTAGATGTAGGTGTTTATAGTGGTTTAGTGTAGATGTAGGTCTTTATAGTGGTTTAGGGTGGATGTAGGTGTTCATAGTTGTTTAGTGTAGATGTAGGTGTTTTTAGTGGTTCAGTGTAGATGTAGGTGTTCATAGTGGTTCAGTGTAGATGTAGGTGTTCATATAATAGTTTAGAGTAGATGTAGGTGTTTATAGTGGTTCAGTGTAGATGTAGGTGTTCATATAATAGTTTAGAGTAGATGTAGGTGTTTATAGTGGTTTATTGTAGATGTAGGTGTTTATAGTGGTTTAGTGTAGATGTAGGTGTTTATAGTCGTTCAGTGTAGATGTAGGTGTTTATAGTCGTTCAGTGTAGATGTAGGTGTTTATAGTGGTTTAGTGTAGATGTAGGTGTTTATAGTGGTTCAGCGTAGATGTAGGTGTTTATAGTGGTTTAGTGTAGATGTAGGTGTTTATAGTGGTTCAGTGTAGATGTAGGTGTTTATCGTGGTTCAGTGTAGATGTAGGTGTTTATAGTGGTTCAGCGTAGATGTAGGTGTTTATAGTGGTTTAGTGTAGATGTAGGTGTTTATAGTGGTTCAGTGTAGATGTAGGTGTTTATAGTGGTTTAGTGTAGATGTAGGTGTTTATAGTGGTTCAGTGTAGATGTAGGTGTTTATAGTGGTTCAGTGTAGATGTAGGTGTTTATATAATAGTTTAGAGTAGTTGTAGGTGTTTACAGTGGTTCAGTGTAGATGTAGGTGTTTATAGTGGTTCAGTGTAGATGTAGGTGTTTATAGTGGTTTAGTGTAGATGTAGGTGTTTATATAATAGTTTAGAGTAGATGTAGGTGTTTATAGTGGTTTAGTGTAGATGTAGGTGTTTATTGTGGTTTAGTGTAGATGTAGGTGTTTATAGTGGTTTAGGGTGGATGTAGGTGTTTATAGTGGTTTAGTGTAGATGTAGGTGTTTATAGTGGTTTAGGGTGGATGTAGGTGTTTATATAATAGTTTAGAGTAGTTGTAGGTGTTTACAGTGGTTCAGTGTAGATGTTGGTGTTTATAGTGGTTCAGTGTAGATGTAGGTGTTTATAGTGGTTCAGTGTAGATGTAGGTGTTTATAGTGGTTCAGTGTAGATGTAGGTGTTTATACTGGTTTAGTGTAGATGTAGGTGTTTATAGTGGTTTAGTGTAGATGTAGGTGTTTATATAATAGTTTAGAGTAGATGTAGGTGTTTATAGTGGTTTAGTGTAGATGTAGGTGTTTATAGTGGTTTAGGGTGGATGTAGGTGTTTATAGTGGTTTAGTGTAGATGTAGGTGTTTATAGTGGTTTAGGGTGGATGTAGGTGTTTATTGTGGTTTAGTGTAGATGTAGGTGTTCATTGTGGTTCAGTGTAGATGTAGGTGTTCATAGTGAATCTAGATAGACATTGGTGTTTATTGAAGCTTTGGATGGATGTTGCTTTTTTATAGTGGTTCAGGGTAGATGCAGGTATTTATATTGTGGTTTAGTTTAGATGAAGGCGTTTATAGTTGTTTAGTGTAGATGTAGGTGTTTATCGTGGTTCAGTGTAGATGTAGGTGTTTATAGTGGTTCAGTGTAGATGTAGGTGTTTATAGTGGTTTAGTGTAGATGTAGGTGTTTAACGTGGTTTAGTGTAGATGTAGGTGTTGATAGTGGTTCTGTGTAGATGTAGGTGTTTATAGTGGTTTAGAGTAGATGTAGGTGTTTATAGTGGTTTAGTGTAGATGTAGGTGTTTATAGTGGTTTAGTGTAGATGTAGGTGTTTATAGTGGTTTAGGGTGGATGTAGGTGTTTATAGTGGTTTAGTGTAGATGTAGGTGTTTATAGTGGTTTAGGGTGGATGTAGGTGTTTATATAATAGTTTAGAGTAGTTGTAGGTGTTTACAGTGGTTCAGTGTAGATGTAGATGTTTATAGTGGTTCAGTGTAGATGTAGGTGTTTATAGTGGTTTAGTGTAGATGTAGGTGTTTATATAATAGTTTAGAGTAGATGTAGGTGTTTATAGTGGTTTAGTGAAGATGTAGGTGTTTATAGTGGTTCAGTGTAGATGTAGGTGTTTATAGTTGTTTAGTGTAGATGTAGGTGTTTATAGTGGTTTAGTGTAGATGTAGGTGTTTATATAATAGTTTAGAGTAGATGTAGGTGTTTATATAATAGTTTAGAGTAGATGTAGGTGTTTATAGTGGTTTAGTGTAGATGTATGTGTTTATATAATAGTTTAGAGTAGATGTAGGTGTTTATAGTGGTTTAGTGTAGATGTAGGTCTTTATAGTGGTTTAGGGTGGATGTAGGTGTTCATCGTGGTTCAGTGTAGATGTAGGTGTTCATATTATAGTTTAGAATAGATGTAGGTGTTTATAGTGGTTTATTGTAGATGTAGGTGTTTATAGTGGTTTAGTGTAGATGTAGGTGTTTATAGTCGTTCAGTGTAGATGTAGGTGTTTATAGTGGTTCAGTGTAGATGTAGGTGTTTATAGTGGTTCAGCGTAGATGTAGGTGTTTATAGTGGTTTAGTGTAGATGTAGGTATTTATAGTGGTTCAGTGTAGATGTAGGTGTTTATAGTGGTTTAGTGTAGATGTAGGTGTTTATAGTGGTTCAGTGTAGATGTAGGTGTTTATAGTGGTTCAGTGTAGATGTAGGTGTTTATAGTGGTTTAGTGTAGATGTAGGTGTTTATATAATAGTTTAGAGTAGATGTAGGTGTTTATAGTGGTTTAGTGTAGATGTAGGTGTTTATAGTGGTTCAGTGTAGATGTAGGTGTTTATAGTGGTTTAGTGTAGATGTAGGTGTTTATATAATAGTTTAGAGTAGATGTAGGTGTTTATAGTGGTTTAGTGTAGATGTAGGTGTTTATAGTGGTTTAGTGTAGATGTATGTGTTTATATAATAGTTTAGAGTAGATGTAGGTGTTTATAGTGGTTTAGTGTAGATGTAGGTGTTCATAGTTGTTTAGTGTAGATGTAGGTGTTTATAGTGGTTTATTGTAGATGTAGGTGTTCATAGTTGTTTAGTGTAGATGTAGGTGTTTATAGTGGTTCAGTGTAGATGTAGGTGTTCATAGTGGTTCAGTGTAGATGTAGGTGTTCATATAATAGTTTAGAGTAGATGTAGGTGTTTATAGTCGTTCAGTGTAGATTTAGGTGTTTATAGTGGTTTAGTGTAGATGTTGGTGTTTATAGTGGTTCAGCGTAGATGTAGGTGTTTATAGTGGTTTAGTGTAGATGTAGGTGTTTATCGTGGTTCAGTGTAGATGTAGGTGTTTATAGTGGTTCAGTGTAGATGTAGGTGTTTATAGTGGTTTAGTGTAGATGTAGGTGTTTATAGTGGTTCAGTGTAGATGTAGGTGTTTATCGTGGTTCAGTGTAGATGTAGGTGTTTATAGTGGTTCAGTGTAGATGTAGGTGTTTATAGTGGTTTAGTGTAGATGTAGGTGTTTATAGTGGTTCAGTGTAGATGTAGGTGTTTATAGTGGTTCAGTGTAGATGACGGTGTTTATATAATAGTTTAGAGTAGTTGTAGGTGTTTATAGTGGTTCAGTGTAGATGTAGGTGTTTATAGTGGATTAGTGTAGATGTAGGTGTTTACAGTGGTTCAGTGTAGATGTAGGTGTTTATAGTGGTTTAGTGTAGATGTAGGTGTTTATATAATAGTTTAGAGTAGTTGTAGGTGTTTATAGTGGTTCAGTGTAGATGTAGGTGTTTATAGTGGATTAGTGTAGATGTAGGTGTTTACAGTGGTTCAGTGTAGATGTAGGTGTTTACAGTGGTTCAGTGTAGATGTAGGTGTTCATAGTGAATCTAGATAGACATTGGTGTTTATTGAAGCTTTGGATGGATGTTGCTTTTTTATAGTGGTTCAGGGTAGATGTAGGTGTTTATAGTGGTTCAGTGTAGATGTAGGTGTTTATAGTGGTTTAGTGTAGATGTAGGTGTTTATATAATAGTTTAGAGTAGATGTAGGTGTTTATAGTGGTTTAGTGTAGATGAAGGTGTTTATAGTGGTTTAGTGTAGATGTAGGTGTTTATAGTGGTTTAGTGTAGATGTAGGTGTTGATAGTGGTTTAGTGTAGATGTAGGTGTTTATAGTGGTTTAGTGTAGATGTAGGTGTTTATAGTGGTTCAGTGTAGATGTAGGTGTTTATATAATAGTTTAGAGTAGTTGTAGGTGTTTACAGTGGTTCAGTGTAGATGTAGGTGTTTATAGTGGTTCAGTGTAGATGTAGGTGTTTATAGTGGTTTAGTGTAGATGTAGGTGTTTATATAATAGTTTAGAGTAGATGTAGGTGTTTATAGTGGTTTAGTGTAGATGTACGTGTTTATAGTGGTTTAGTGTAGATGTAGGTGTTTATATAATAGTTTAGAGTAGTTGTAGGTGTTTATATAATAGTTTAGAATAGTTGTAGGTGTTTACAGTGGTTCAGTGTAGATGTAGGTGTTTATAGTGGTTCAGTGTAGATGTAGGTGTTTATAGTGGTTCAGTGTAGATGTAGGTGTTTATATAATAGTTTAGAGTAGTTGTAGGTGTTTACAGTGGTTCAGTGTAGATGTAGGTGTTTATAGTGGTTCAGTGTAGATGTAGGTGTTTATAGTGGTTTAGTGTAGATGTAGGTGTTTATATAATAGTTTAGAGTAGATGTAGGTGTTTATAGTGGTTTAGTGTAGATGTAGGTCTTTATAGTGGTTTAGGGTGGATGTAGGTGTTCATAGTTGTTTAGTGTAGATGTAGGTGTTTTTAGTGGTTCAGTGTAGATGTAGGTGTTCATAGTGGTTCAGTGTAGATGTTGGTGTTCATATAATAGTTTAGAGTAGATGTAGGTGTTTATAGTGGTTTATTGTAGATGTAGGTGTTCATAGTTGTTTAGTGTAGATGTAGGTGTTTATAGTGGTTCAGTGTAGATGTAGGTGTTCATATAATAGTTTAGAGTAGATGTAGGTGTTTATAGTGGTTTATTGTAGATGTAGGTGTTTATAGTGGTTTAGTGTAGATGTAGGTGTTTATAGTCGTTCAGTGTAGATGTAGGTGTTTATAGTCGTTCAGTGTAGATTTAGGTGTTTATAGTGGTTTAGTGTAGATGTAGGTGTTTATAGTGGTTCAGTGTAGATGTAGGTGTTTATCGTGGTTCAGTGTAGATGTAGGTGTTTATAGTGGTTCAGCGTAGATGTAGGTGTTTATAGTGGTTTAGTGTAGATGTAGGTGTTTATAGTGGTTCAGTGTAGATGTAGGTGTTTATAGTGGTTCAGTGTAGATGACAGTGTTTATATAATAGTTTAGAGTAGTTGTAGGTGTTTATAGTGGTTTAGTGTAGATGTAGGTGTTTACAGTGGTTCAGTGTAGATGTAGGTGTTTATAGTGGTTCAGTGTAGATGTAGGTGTTTATAGTGGTTTAGTGTAGATGTAGGTGTTTATATAATAGTTTAGAGTAGATGTAGGTGTTTATAGTGGTTTAGTGTAGATGTAGGTGTTTATAGTGGTTTAGTGTAGATGTAGGTGTTTATAGTGGTTCAGTGTAGATGTAGGTGTTTATATAATAGTTTAGAGTAGTTGTAGGTGTTTACAGTGGTTCAGTGTAGATGTAGGTGTTTATAGTGGTTCAGTGTAGATGTATTTGTTTATAGTGGTTTAGTGTAGATGTAGGTGTTTATATAATAGTTTAGAGTAGATGTAGGTGTTTATAGTGGTTTAGTGTAGATGTAGGTGTTTATTGTGGTTTAGTGTAGATGTAGGTGTTTATAGTGGTTTAGGGTGGATGTAGGTGTTTATAGTGGTTTAGTGTAGATGTAGGTGTTTATAGTGGTTTAGGGTGGATGTAGGTGTTTATATAATAGTTTAGAGTAGTTGTAGGTGTTTACAGTGGTTCAGTGTAGATGTTGGTGTTTATAGTTGTTCAGTGTAGATGTAGGTGTTTATAGTGGTTCAGTGTAGATGTAGGTGTTTATAGTGGTTTAGTGTAGATGTAGGTGTTTATCGTGGTTCAGTGTAGATGTAGGTGTTTATAGTGGTTCAGTGTAGATGTAGGTGTTTATAGTGGTTTAGTGTAGATGTAGGTGTTTATCGTGGTTTAGTGTAGATGTAGGTGTTGATAGTGGTTCAGTGTAGATGTAGGTGTTTATAGTGGTTTAGTGTAGATGTAGGTGTTTATCGTGGTTCAGTGTAGATGTAGGTGTTTATAGTGGTTTAGTGTAGATGTAGGTGTTTATAGTGGTTTGGGGTGGATGTAGGTGTTTATAGTGGTTTAGGGTGGATGTAGGTGTTTATAGTGGTTTAGTGTAGATGTAGGTGTTTATAGTGGTTTAGTGTAGATGTAGGTGTTTATATAATAGTTTAGAGTAGTTGTAGGTGTTTATATAATAGTTTAGAATAGTTGTAGGTGTTTACAGTGGTTCAGTGTAGATGTAGGTGTTTATAGTGGTTCAGTGTAGATGTAGGTGTTTATAGTGGTTTAGTGTAGATGCAGGTGTTTATAGTCGTTCAGTGTAGATGTAGGTGTTTATAGTGGTTTAGGGTGGATGTAGGTGTTTATAGTGGTTCAGTGTAGATGTAGGTGTTTATAGTGGTTCAGTGTAGATGTAGGTGTTTATAGTGGTTTAGTGTAGATGTAGGTGTTTATATAATAGTTTAGATTAGATGTAGGTGTTTATAGTGGTTTAGTGTAGATGTAGGTCTTTATAGTGGTTTAGGGTGGATGTAGGTGTTCATAGTTGTTTAGTGTAGATGTAGGTGTTTTTAGTGGTTCAGTGTAGATGTAGGTGTTCATAGTGGTTCAGTGTAGATGTAGGTGTTCGTATAATAGTTTAGAGTAGATGTAGGTGTTTATAGTGGTTTATTGTAGATGTAGGTGTTTATAGTGGTTTAGTGTAGATGTAGGTGTTTATAGTCGTTCAGTGTAGATGTAGGTGTTTATAGTCGTTCAGTGTAGATGTAGGTGTTTATAGTGGTTTAGTGTAGATGTAGGTGTTTATAGTGGTTCAGCGTAGATGTAGGTGTTTATAGTGGTTTAGTGTAGATGTAGGTGTTTATAGTGGTTCAGTGTAGATGTAGGTGTTTATCGTGGTTCAGTGTAGATGTAGGTGTTTATAGTGGTTCAGCGTAGATGTAGGTGTGTATAGTGGTTTAGTGTAGATGTAGGTGTTTATAGTGGTTCAGTGTAGATGTAGGTGTTTATAGTGGTTTAGTGTAGATGTAGGTGTTTATAGTGGTTCAGTGTAGATGTAGGTGTTTATAGTGGTTCAGTGTAGATGACGGTGTTTATATAATAGTTTAGAGTAGTTGTAGGTGTTTTTAGTGGTTTAGTGTAGATGTAGGTGTTTATAGTGGTTCAGTGTAGATGTAGGTGTTTATATAATAGTTTAGAGTAGTTGTAGGTGTTTACAGTGGTTCAGTGTAGATGTAGGTGTTTATAGTGGTTTAGTGTAGATGTAGGTGTTTATATAATAGTTTAGAGTAGATGTAGGTGTTTATAGTGGTTTAGTGTAGATGTAGGTGTTTATTGTGGTTTAGTGTAGATGTAGGTGTTTATAGTGGTTTAGGGTGGATGTAGGTGTTTATAGTGGTTTAGTGTAGATGTAGGTGTTTATAGTGGTTTAGGGTGGATGTAGGTGTTTATATAATAGTTTAGAGTAGTTGTAGGTGTTTACAGTGGTTCAGTGTAGATGTTGGTGTTTATAGTGGTTCAGTGTAGATGTAGGTGTTTATAGTGGTTCAGTGTAGATGTAGGTGTTTATAGTGGTTTAGTGTAGATGTAGGTGTTTATCGTGGTTCAGTGTAGATGTAGGTGTTTATACTGGTTTAGTGTAGATGTAGGTGTTTATCGTGGTTTAGTGTAGATGTAGGTGTTGATAGTGGTTCAGTGTAGATGTAGGTGTTTATAGTGGTTTAGTGTAGATGTAGGTGTTTATCGTGGTTCAGTGTAGATGTAGGTGTTTATAGTGGTTTAGTGTAGATGTAGGTCTTTATAGTGGTTTAGGGTGGATGTAGGTGTTCATAGTTGTTTAGTGTAGATGTAGGTGTTCATAGTGGTTCAGTGTAGATGTAGGTGTTCATATAATAGTTTAGAGTAGATGTAGGTGTTTATTGTGGTTTATTGTAGATGTAGGTGTTTATAATGGTTCAGTGTAGATGTAGGTGTTCATAGTGGTTCAGTGTAGATGTAGGTGTTTATAGTGGTTCAGTGTAGATGTAGGTGTTTATAGTGGTTCAGCGTAGATGTAGGTGTTTATAGTGGTTCAGTGTAGATGTAGGTGTTTATAGTGGTTCAGCGTAGATGTAGGTGTTTATAGTGGTTCAGTGTAGATGTAGGTGTTTATAGTGGTTCAGTGTAGATGTAGGTGTTCATAGTGGTTCAGTGTAGATCTAGGTGTTTATATAATAGTTTAGAGTAGATGTAGGTGTTTATAGTGGTTCAGTGTAGATGTAGGTGTTTATAGTGGTTCAGCGTAGATGTAGGTGTTTATAGTGGTTCAGTGTAGATGTAGGTGTTTATAGTGGTTCAGCGTAGATGTAGGTGTTTATAGTGGTTCAGTGTAGATGTAGGTGTTTATAGTGGTTCAGTGTAGATGTAGGTGTTCATAGTGGTTCAGTGTAGATCTAGGTGTTTATATAATAGTTTAGAGTAGATGTAGGTGTTTATAGTGGTTCAGTGTAGATGTAGGTGTTTATAGTGGTTCAGTGTAGATGTAGGTGTTTATAGTGGTTTAGTGTAGATGTAGGTGTTCATAGTGGTTCAGTGTAGATGTAGGTGTTTATATAATAGTTTAGAGTAGATGTAGGTGTTTATAGTGGTTCAGTGTAGATGTAGGTGTTTATAGTGGTTCAGTGTAGATGTAGGTGTTCATAGTGGTTCAGTGTAGATGTAGGTGTTCATATAATAGTTTAGAGTAGATGTAGGTGTTTATAGTGGTTTATTGTAGATGTAGGTGTTTATAGTGGTTTAGTGTAGATGTAGGTGTTTATAGTCGTTCAGTGTAGATGTAGGTGTTTATAGTGGTTTAGTGTAGATGTAGGTGTTTATAGTGGTTCAGTGTAGCTGTAGGTGTTTATCGTGGTTCAGTGTAGATGTAGGTGTTTATAGTGGTTCAGCGTAGATGTAGGTGTTTATAGTGGTTTAGTGTAGATGTAGGTGTTTATAGTGGTTCAGTGTAGATGTAGGTCTTTATAGTGGTTTAGGGTGGATGTAGGTGTTCATAGTTGTTTAGTGTAGATGTAGGTGTTCATAGTGGTTCAGTGTAGATGTAGGTGTTCATATAATAGTTTAGAGTAGATGTAGGTGTTTATAGTGGTTCAGTGTAGATGTAGGTGTTTATAGTGGTTCAGCGTAGATGTAGGTGTTTATAGTGGTTTAGTGTAGATGTAGGTGTTTATATAATAGTTTAGAGTAGTTGTAGGTGTTTATAGTGGTTCAGTGTAGATGTAGGTGTTTATAGTGGTTCAGTGTAGATGTAGGTGTTTATAGTGGTTCAGTGTAGATGTAGGTGTTTATAGTGGTTTAGTGTAGATGTAGGTGTTTATATAATAGTTTAGAGTAGATGTAGGTGTTTATAGTGGTTTAGTGTAGATGTAGGTGTTTATAGTGGTTTAGTGTAGATGCAGGTGTTTATAGTCGTTCAGTGTAGATGTAGGTGTTTATAGTGGTTTAGGGTGGATGTAGGTGTTTATAGTGGTTCAGTGTAGATGTAGGTGTTTATAGTGGTTCAGTGTAGATGTAGGTGTTTATAGTGGTTTAGTGTAGATGTAGGTGTTTATATAATAGTTTAGATTAGATGTAGGTGTTTATAGTGGTTTATTGTAGATGTAGGTGTTTATAGTGGTTTAGTGTAGATGTAGGTGTTTATAGTCGTTCAGTGTAGATGTAGGTGTTTATAGTCGTTCAGTGTAGATGTAGGTGTTTATAGTGGTTTAGTGTAGATGTAGGTGTTTATAGTGGTTCAGCGTAGATGTAGGTGTTTATAGTGGTTTAGTGTAGATGTAGGTGTTTATAGTGGTTCAGTGTAGATGTAGGTGTTCATCGTGGTTCAGTGTAGATGTAGGTGTTTATAGTGGTTCAGCGTAGATGTAGGTGTGTATAGTGGTTTAGTGTAGATGTAGGTGTTTATAGTGGTTCAGTGTAGATGTAGGTGTTTATAGTGGTTTAGTGTAGATGTAGGTGTTTATAGTGGTTCAGTGTAGATGTAGGTGTTTATAGTGGTTCAGTGTAGATGACGGTGTTTATATAATAGTTTAGAGTAGTTGTAGGTGTTTATAGTGGTTTAGTGTAGATGTAGGTGTTTATAGTGGTTCAGTGTAGATGTAGGTGTTTATATAATAGTTTAGAGTAGTTGTAGGTGTTTACAGTGGTTCAGTGTAGATGTAGGTGTTTATAGTGGTTTAGTGTAGATGTAGGTGTTTATATAATAGTTTAGAGTAGATGTAGGTGTTTATAGTGGTTTAGTGTAGATGTAGGTGTTTATTGTGGTTTAGTGTAGATGTAGGTGTTTATAGTGGTTTAGGGTGGATGTAGGTGTTTATAGTGGTTTAGTGTAGATGTAGGTGTTTATAGTGGTTTAGGGTGGATGTAGGTGTTTATATAATAGTTTAGAGTAGTTGTAGGTGTTTACAGTGGTTCAGTGTAGATGTTGGTGTTTATAGTGGTTCAGTGTAGATGTAGGTGTTTATAGTGGTTCAGTGTAGATGTAGGTGTTTATAGTGGTTTAGTGTAGATGTAGGTGTTTATCGTGGTTCAGTGTAGATGTAGGTGTTTATACTGGTTTAGTGTAGATGTAGGTGTTTATCGTGGTTTAGTGTAGATGTAGGTGTTGATAGTGGTTCAGTGTAGATGTAGGTGTTTATAGTGGTTTAGTGTAGATGTAGGTGTTTATAGTGGTTTAGGGTGGATGTAGGTGTTTATAGTTGTTCAGTGTAGATGTAGGTCTTTATAGTGGTTTAGGGTGGATGTAGGTGTTCATAGTTGTTTAGTGTAGATGTAGGTGTTCATAGTGGTTCAGTGTAGATGTAGGTGTTCATATAATAGTTTAGAGTAGATGTAGGTGTTTATTGTGGTTTATTGTAGATGTAGGTGTTTATAGTGGTTCAGTGTAGATGTAGGTGTTCATAGTGGTTCAGTGTAGATGTAGGTGTTCATATAATAGTTTAGAGTAGATGTAGGTGTTTATAGTGGTTCAGTGTAGATGTAGGTGTTTATAGTGGTTCAGCGTAGATGTAGGTGTTTATAGTGGTTCAGTGTAGATGTAGGTGTTTATAGTGGTTCAGTGTAGATGTAGGTGTTCATAGTGGTTCAGTGTAGATGTAGGTGTTCATATAATAGTTTAGAGTAGATGTAGGTGTTTATAGTGGTTCAGTGTAGATGTAGGTGTTTATAGTGGTTCAGTGTAGATGTAGGTGTTTATAGTGGTTTAGTGTAGATGTAGGTGTTCATAGTGGTTCAGTGTAGATGTAGGTGTTTATATAATAGTTTAGAGTAGATGTAGGTGTTTATAGTGGTTTATTGTAGATGTAGGTGTTTATAGTGGTTTAGTGTAGATGTAGGTGTTTATAGTCGTTCAGTGTAGATGTAGGTGTTTATAGTGGTTTAGTGTAGATGTAGGTGTTTATAGTGGTTCAGTGTAGCTGTAGGTGTTTATCGTGGTTCAGTGTAGATGTAGGTGTTTATAGTGGTTCAGCGTAGATGTAGGTGTTTATAGTGGTTTAGTGTAGATGTAGGTGTTTATAGTGGTTCAGTGTAGATGTAGGTCTTTATAGTGGTTTAGGGTGGATGTAGGTGTTCATAGTTGTTTAGTGTAGATGTAGGTGTTCATAGTGGTTCAGTGTAGATGTAGGTGTTCATATAATAGTTTAGAGTAGATGTAGGTGTTTATAGTGGTTCAGTGTAGATGTAGGTGTTTATAGTGGTTCAGCGTAGATGTAGGTGTTTATAGTGGTTTAGTGTAGATGTAGGTGTTTATATAATAGTTTAGAGTAGTTGTAGGTGTTTATAGTGGTTCAGTGTAGATGTAGGTGTTTATAGTGGTTCAGTGTAGATGTAGGTGTTTATAGTGGTTCAGTGTAGATGTAGGTGTTTATAGTGGTTTAGTGTAGATGTAGGTGTTTATATAATAGTTTAGAGTAGATGTAGGTGTTTATAGTGGTTTAGTGTAGATGTAGGTGTTTATAGTGGTTTAGTGTAGATGTAGGTGTTTATAGTGGTTCAGTGTAGATGTAGGTGTTTATATAATAGTTTAGAATAGTTGTAGGTGTTTACAGTGGTTCAGTGTAGATGTAGGTGTTTATAGTGGTTCAGTGTAGATGTAGGTGTTTATAGTGGTTTAGTGTAGATGTAGGTGTTTATATAATAGTTTAGAGTAGATGTAGGTGTTTATAGTGGTTTAGTGTAGATGTAGGTGTTTATTGTGGTTTAGTGTAGATGTAGGTGTTTATAGTGGTTTAGGGTGGATGTAGGTGTTTATATAATAGTTTAGAGTAGTTGTAGGTGTTTTCAGTGGTTCAGTGTAGATGTAGGTGTTTATAGTGGTTCAGTGTAGATGTAGGTGTTTATAGTGGTTTAGTGTAGATGTAGGTGTTTATATAATAGTTTAGAGTAGATGTAGGTGTTTATAGTGGTTTAGTGTAGATGTAGGTGTTTATTGTGGTTTAGTGTAGATGTAGGTGTTTATAGTGGTTTAGGGTGGATGTAGGTGTTTATAGTGGTTTAGTGTAGATGTAGGTGTTTATAGTGGTTTAGGGTGGATGTAGGTGTTTATTGTGGTTTAGTGTAGATGTAGGTGTTCATTGTGGTTCAGTGTAGATGTAGGTGTTCATAGTGAATCTAGATAGACATTGGTGTTTATTGAAGCTTTGGATGGATGTTGCTTTTTTATAGTGGTTCAGGGTAGATGCCGGTATTTATATTGTGGTTTAGTTTAGATGAAGGCGTTTATAGTTGTTTAGTGTAGATGTAGGTGTTTATCGTGGTTCAGTGTAGATGTAGGTGTTTATAGTGGTTCAGTGTAGATGTAGGTGTTTATAGTGGTTTAGTGTAGATGTAGGTGTTTATCGTGGTTCAGTGTAGATGTAGGTGTTTATAGTGGTTTAGTGTAGATGTAGGTGTTTATAGTGGTTTAGGGTGGATGTAGGTGTTTATAGTGGTTTAGTGTAGATGTAGGTGTTTATAGTGGTTTAGGGTGGATGTAGGTGTTTATAGTTGTTTAGTGTAGATGTAGGTGTTTATAGTGGTTTAGTGTTGATGCAGGTGTTCATCGTGGTTCAGTGTAGATGTAGGTGTTCATTGTGAATCTAGATAGACATTGGTGTTTATTGAAACTTTGCATGGATGTTGCTTTTTTATTGTGGTTCAGGGTAGATGCAGGTATTTATATTGTGGTTTAGTTTAGATGAAGGCGTTTATAGTGGTTTAGTGTAGATGTAGGTGTTTATAGTGGTTTAGTGTAGATGTAGGTGTTTATTGTGGTTCAGTGTAGATGTAGGTGTTTATAGTGGTTTAGTGTAGATGTAGGTGTTTATTGTGGTTCAGTGTAGATGTAGGTGTTTATAGTGGTTTAGTGTAGTTGTAGGTGTTTATAGTGGTTTAGTGTAGATGTAGGTGTTTATAGTGGTTTAGTGTAGATGTAGGTGTTTATATTGGTTCAGTGTAGATGTAGGTGTTTATCGTGGTTCAGTGTAGATGTAGGTGTTTATAGTGGTTTAGTGTTGATGTAGGTGTTTATAGTGGTTTAGTGTAGATGTAGGGGTTTATAGTGGTTTAGGGTGGATATAGGTCTTTATAGTGGTTTAGGGTGGATGTAGGTGTTTATAGTGGTTTAGTGTAGATGTAGGTGTTTATAGTGGTTTAGGGTGGATATAGGTCTTTATGGTGGTTTAAGGTGGATGTAGGTGTTTATAGTGGTTTGGGGTGGATGTAGGTGTTTATAGTTGTTTAGTGTAGATCTAGGTGTTTATCGTGGTTCAGTGTAGATGTAGGTGTTTATAGTGGTTTAGTGTAGATGTATGTGTTTATAGTGGTTCAGTGTAGATGTAGGTGTTTATCGTGGTTCAGTGTAGATGTAGTGTTTATAGTGGTTTAGTGTAGATGTAGGTGTTTATAGTCGTTCAGTGTAGATGTAGGTGTTTATATAATAGTTTAGAGTAGATGTAGGTGTTTATAGTTGTTTAGTGTAGATGTAGGTGTTTATAGTGGTTCAGTGTAGATGTAGGTGTTTATAGTGGTTCAGTGTAGATGTAGGTGTTTATATAATAGTTTAGAGTAGATGTAGGTGTTTATAGTGGTTTAGTGTAGATGTAGGTGTTTATAGTGGTTCAGTGTAGATGTAGGTGTTTATAGTGGTTCAGTGTAGATGTAGGTGTTTATATAATAGTTTAGAGTAGATGTAGGTGTTTATAGTGGTTTAGTGTAGATGTAGGTGTTTATAGTGGTTTAGTGTAGATGTAGGTGTTTATATAATAGTTTAGAGTAGATGTAGGTGTTTATAGTGGTTTAGTGTAGATGTAGGTGTTTATATAATAGTTTAGAGTAGATGTAGGTGTTTATACTGGTTTAGTGTAGATGTAGGTGTTTATATAATAGTTTAGAGTAGATGTAGGTGTTTATACTGGTTTAGTGTAGATGTAGGTGTTTAAAGTGGTTTAGTGTAGATGTAGGTGTTTATAGTGGTTTAGTGTAGATGTAGGTGTTCATAGTGGTTCAGTGTAGATGTAGGTGTTTATATAATAGTTTAGAGTAGATGTAGGTGTTTATAGTTGTTTAGTGTAGATGTAGGTGTTTATAGTGGTTTAGTGTTGATGTAGGTGTTTATAGTGGTTCAGTGTAGATGTAGGTGTTTATAGTGGTTTAGGGTGGATGTAGGTGTTTATAGTGGTTTAGTGTAGATGTAGGTGTTTATAGTGGTTCAGTGTAGATGTAGGTCTTCATAGTGGTTTAGTGTAGATGTAGGTGTTTATAGTGGTTTAGGGTGGATGTAGGTGTTTATAGTTGTTTAGTGTAGATGTAGGTGTTTATAGTTGTTTAGTGTAGATGTAGGTGTTTATAGTGGTTTAGTGTTGATGTAGGTGTTTATAGTGGTTCAGTGTAGATGTAGGTGTTTATAGTGGTTTAGGGTGGATGTAGGTGTTTATAGTGGTTTAGTGTAGATGTAGGTGTTCATAGTGAATCTAGATAGACATTGGTGTTTATTGTAGCTTTGGATGGATGTAGCTTTTTTTATAGTGGTTCAGGGTAGATGCAGGTATTTATATTGTGGTTTAGTTTAGATGAAGGTGTTTATAGTTGTTTAGTGTAGATGTAGGTGTTTATAGTGGTTCAGTGTAGATGTAGGTGTTTATAGTGGTTCAGTGTAGATGTAGGTGTTTATAGTGGTTTAGTGTAGATGTAGGTGTTTATATAATAGTTTAGAGTAGATGTAGGTGTTTATAGTGGTTTAGTGTAGATGTAGGTGTTTAAAGTGGTTTAGTGTAGATGTAGGTGTTTATAGTGGTTCAGTGTAGATGTAGGTGTTTATCGTGGTTCAGTGTAGATGTAGGTGTTTATAGTGGTTCAGTGTAGATGTAGGTGTTTATAGTGGTTTAGTGTAGATGTAGGTGTTTATATAATAGTTTAGAGAAGATGTAGGTGTTTATAGTGGTTTAGTGTAGATGTAGGTGTTCATAGTGGTTCAGTGTAGATGTAGGTGTTTACATAATAGTTTAGAGTAGATGTAGGTGTTTATAGTTGTTTAGTGGAGATGTAGGTCTTCATAGTGGTTTAGTGTAGATGTAGGTGTTTATAGTGGTTTAGGGTGGATGTAGGTGTTTATAGTTGTTTAGTGTAGATGTAGGTGTTTATAGTGGTTCAGTGTAGATGTAGGTGTTTATTGTGGTTCAGTGTAGATGTAGGTCTTTATAGTGGTTTAGGGTGGATGTAGGTGTTTATAGTGGTTTAGGGTGGATGTAGGTGTTTATAGTGGTTTAGTGTAGATGTAGGTGTTTATAGTGGTTTAGGGTGGATGTAGGTGTTTATAGTGGTTTAGTGTAGATGTAGGTGTTTATAGTGGTTCAGTGTAGATGTAGGTCTTTATAGTGGTTTAGGGTGGATGTAGGTGTTTATAGTGGTTTAGTGTAGATGTAGGTGTTTATAGTGGTTTAGTGTAGATGTAGGTGTTTATAGTGGTTTAGGGTGGATATACACTCTATTGCCAAAAGTATTCTCTCACCTGCCTTGACTCGCATATGAACTTAAGTGACATCCCTTTCCTAATCCATAGGGTTCAATATGACGTCGGTCCACCCTTTGCAGCTATAACAGCTTCAACTCTTCTGGGAAGGCTGTCCACAAGGTTTAGGAGTGTGTTTATGGGAATTTTTGACCATTCTTCCAGAAGCGCATTTGTGAGGTCACACACTGATGTTGGACGAGAAGGCCTGGCTCTCAGTCTCCGCTCTAATTCATCCCAAAGGTGTTCTATCTGGTGTTTATATAGTAGTTTAGGGTGGATGTAGGTGTTCATAGCACTTCATAGCATATTGGTGTTTATTGTAAATTCGGATGGATGGATTTGCTGTTAGTGGTTCGGGTTGGACGTACTGTACTTGTTTATTGTAGCTCAGGGTGGACATAAGTGTATAAAGTGGTTAAGGTTGAATGTAGGTGTTTATTGTAGCTTAGGGTGGATGTAGGTGGATGTTTTTTCAGCGTTTGTGGATCTGAATGTCTGCATCTGTACTAAGGCCTCTGTTTCCATGACAACCAATGGCCAAAAATAGCTCCATCCATCCTCTCTCTCTCTCTCTCTCTCTCTCTCTCTCTCTCTCTCTCTCTCCCTTCACCCAGAATGCTTCAGCCTCTTGTGTTGCCATGGAAACTCTTGAATGCCATGGTGATGATCCTAACCACTGCAGCTTGCAGCAGACCTGTGTGTGTGTGTGTGTGTGTGTTTATTCTAATGGCCAGTGTCAACTTTCAGTTGATAAATTTTCATAAAATGACACAAAAAATGAAAAGGTCTTGGTTCTATCTGTGTGTGTGTATGTGTGTGTGTGTGGTTTGGGCAGGGAGAGAGATTAATACTGTGTAACACTTCCATCTGTTGGCCATGTCACATTACTACATACGGTTGTTCGTTCTAATGTCTTTTAGTATGACAAAATAAAAAAATAGATGAAAACAGTGCCATCTGGAGAGCTGATTAAAGGCTATTATCATGACATCTGCATTGATAAAAAAGAACACATAGATACATTTAATAAAGTTATCATGTATTAAGTCATCATATATGCCGTTTGTAACGTCTATCGTCTGCCTGTTCCTGTAGCAGCTAGCTGGCCAACAGGAAGATCAGACTGTTGTGGAAAAAGACAAAACAAAACAAAACAGTGTCTAATATGCAGATCAGACCTTGGCTCACTTGGATTCAGAATTCCAATAAAAAGAAATGGTCAAAATGAGATATATTTTGTGTTATGGTCCAGTATGTGGATAAGAATTCTGTGTACAGTAATTCAATTCAATTTTATTTGTTTAGCACTTTTAACAATGGACATTGTCAAAGCAACTAAAGCAGTAATCGAGTTCTGTTCATTAAATGAAGCTTATTCTGTGGTTTCACTGGGATTAGAGGCTGATCTATAGCTGAGATAGTAGTGTCATTAGGATTAGTCTCCAATATAAATATCTGATTGTAGTTTAAAACAGAATCCACAATCACAGCAAGATGAATTCATGATGAAATGTATTTATTTCTCTCCTCTATGACTTGATGTTATGTCTTTAAATTTTAAAATAAATCTTCATTTCTTCATTCAAACCAACTTTAGTCCATTTTACTCTCCTTTAGTCCTTTTTTTCCACGGTGACAGCTGAGAGAGAGAGACAGAAAGAGAATGACAGAAAATAACAGACAGGGAAAGACAATGATTAGCAATACAAAGATGAATATAATAAAGAAAAAGATAAGTGCAACACACAAACACACACCTCGGATCTCAAGTGTACACGCCACCTCGTCTTGTCCGAGCTCGTTAACGGCCATGCAGGAGTATTTTCCTCCGTCAAAGGCACTCGGTTTGCGGATGTTCAGTGTTAAAACTCCCTGATTGTTCTGCATCAGATACTTTGGGTCATCACCGATTATCATCCTGTTCTTCATCCAGATGATCTTAGGCTGCAAACAAACAAAAACTATCATAGTCAAATACAGAGTTTGCAGGCTTTCATAGACTTCTTTCTATTTATCCTTCCGGGTCTGTTTAGCAAAACAATGATGTGCTGTGTTTATGAAGTTGAAAATTAATGTGTATGCAGGATTGCTGGGAAAGTGTCACAATTATCCGTGACGGAGTCGCCCCTAAGGTGTGGCTCTCGATTGTGCAAGGACCACAGTGAAGCCCACAGAGAGAGTGCTGAACACGTCAAGGACCACATGGAGACAGAGAAACACAGCGAGGCCCATGGGGGGAGTGATGAACACAGCAAGGCTCACGGGAGGAGCCAGAAACATGACGAGGCCCAAAGGGGAGTGAGAAACATGGTGAGGCCCATGGAGGAAGCAAGGAACAGTGAGGCCCTTGGGGGGAGTGAAGTGAGGGGTAGGTTGAGGGGTAACATCCTCTGCAGGGCAGGGGAGCAGATCAACGTTCTCTGCGAGACTAGGAAGAAGAACAATGTCCCTTCTGGTATGAGATCAAGATGAATCCACTACAGAGCTAAGAACTGTGGCAGTAGTGTGGGTAGTTGGTCTCCTCCACACCATTGCCCCAACACAGGGGAGGCCTCTGGGCATAAGGTTACCCTCAAGCTTAGCAGTGAGCTAGCCCAGGAGAGCCATAATCCTGTTGAAGCACTTTTGGTTCTCCTGGAACTGTCTTGTTGTCCCCTGCACTACATAAATAAATTCTGCTGATTTTATTGTGGTCAGGAATTAGGGGCTGAAGGTGGATACAGAAATCCATTTATGTACATAAGAAAAAAGAAACTATAAAACTGTGACACAGAAAAAAAGCAGATCAGGGCTGTGGCAGAACAAACACATGTTCTGCCACAGGGGGTTACATGGGGTAACAACAAAGGCACGCAGCAACATAAACAAAAACACAACAGATTATAAAATGTATGTGCCGGGTTGTCCTCTGGTGGTCTGGTGGGTGAGTCTCCCAAATATCTATGACAGTCCCCCTCTCCAAGGTGTGGCTCCCGACACACCAACACCTGACTGGAACTGGAACTCTCAGGGGTTCCAGTACA